>NW_007234498.1:107256-143589 GCF_000164805.1 Carlito syrichta
TAATAATCAATAACTTAAAACTTATGCATACACAACACCTAATGACCAACCTAAATCCCAATTCCTCTCTATTTTACGCTAATTCTACCTCCACTATAGAAAACCTCAACCATAGCCCAAACCAGTTCCTAAAGAATGTAGCCCAGTCAAAAGATCATGCTGGGCCCTTAGGAATGTGGCCCAGCCCAAAGTTCATGCTGGGCCGTTTCTAGAAACTCTAGATAATTATCTATATTATTAAAGTTGAAACAGCACTTTATATGTATATACTAATTCTACAAATATACTTTTAAATCTTATAAAGAAATTTGTACCATATTAAAGGCTCCCAAATGTGACCTGAGTTTGAATTATGTTAAGTTTAAAGCCGAAACCGCAGTATGTGAGAAACGGGAACAATGGACTCCTAAAGTAAGCCATGTCTGTCGTACTCTCAGAGCTTCATGCTTAGATCATTAAAGTCCCTTCTAGTGGAGCATGCCAAACAGCAAAGAAGGGAAGAGGGAATGGGCCATCAGCTCCTGAACTCACCCTAGTGGTCTCAGGGTTCGCAGCCTGCCTGGATCCCTAACGCTCAGGCAGGCCTCCATGGCCAGCTCCCAACACTTCCACAGCTCTTCAACATTGCTATTCTTTTGACCTTATTTTTGCAGACATTTTAGGTTAAAATATCTGCCAACTCCCTAGCCCACTCCTCCCATCAGACTTCAGGAGACCCTCAAATCTGGCTCCATCTCACATGGCCTGGAAGCTGCTGAAGTGACCAGAGTCCACATAGTTTGCACCCCAAAGAGACCAACTCATTAGCCTTTTTGTCACTGGTACTTGATTTGAAGGTGGGTTTGGCAGTTAGCCCTGGGAGAGGCTCACTGAATCAGTTATGCATTTACCGCCTTCAAGGGAGCCACAGGGAAGAGAATTCTGGGTATCTGGCCAGGCTCCAGGGGCAAACTCCCCGCTCCAAGATGGGTCCCCCACACTGACTTGCTCCAGTTTCCCTGGAAACCTCCTGCCCACAACAGCTGCTCATTCTATGAGGGTCATGCTTTGAACTCATGAGGAGTTGGACCAGAGAAGATGGCCATGGCCCAGGCAGGCCCAGGCAGGCCGAGGCTGTGTGCTGGACTGAGGGAGCACTGAGAGGAGGAGTTGTGGGGGCCCCTGAGGT
This sequence comes from Carlito syrichta, assembly GCF_000164805.1. Taxonomy (NCBI): domain Eukaryota; kingdom Metazoa; phylum Chordata; class Mammalia; order Primates; family Tarsiidae; genus Carlito; species Carlito syrichta. Next base: position 108,425 of record NW_007234498.1, read on the forward strand.
GTTTAATTCTGCGCGTGCATCCCCCATTTCAAAATGGTGTAGGCTGGAAATCTAGGTGATTGATTTCTAACTAAACTTACAACTTTGTAAAATAAAAAAAAATAGTAGTTAAGAGCCTTGCCTTTTGGTCTTGGGTACCAGCTCTGAACATGATTAGCTATGTAATTCTGGGCAAGTTATAGAAATCCTCTAAGCTTTATTTTCCTCATCTGCAGAATGGGTGTGGTGGTGGAGGGGATTTTTCTAACCTCAGACAACTGGTGTGGAGAATAAACATGATGATGATGATGATTTTTTTTTGAGTCAGACTCTTGCTCTGTTGCCCAGGCTGGAGTGCAGTGGCATGCTCACGGCCACTGCAGCCTCAACTGGCTGGGCTCAGGTGATCCTTCCATCTCAGCCTTCCAAGTAGCTGGAGCTACAAGCATGCTCCATCACGTCTGGCTAATTTTTTTTCTTGATTTATTGTAGAGATGAGGTCTCATCAGTTTGCCCAGGCTGGTCTTGAACTTGTGGGCTCAGGAAATCCTCTCACCTTGGCCTCCCAAAGTGCTGGAATTATAGGTGTGAGCCACCATGCCTGGCCTAAAATTTATAAAGCACGCAGCACATAGTACCTGATACACAGGAGCAAGTGAAAGCAGGCATTATCATTTGGGGCAACTTACCATCTCTGAACCTCTCTTTTTAAAATGCATCTCTGAACCTCTCTTTTCCCATCTGTAAAATGAGAGCTCCTGGGACTTAGACCTCATACAATCTATGCCCGAGAAGGAAATTACACCCTCTCCTGTCTCTTCATCAAGCATGCCTTCTCTCTGAAACACTTGAGAGAAAGGAAGGAATTGAGGTTTGATTGGCTTTTGTGTTTGCATCATTTTATTTTTTTAATAGCATTGTTTCCTAATAATGAGCATAATTGATTTAGAAAATTTTAGTAAATACTAACATAGAAAAAGAAATTTCAAATCCTTGCAATGTCAGAACCCAGAGCACATAACTTTCCCATTTCTATGCATCCTTTTTTCACTTCATAATTTCCTGTGAACGTTTTCCCAGATGCTAAATGCTCTCAAGCATCATCTTAAATAGCTGCTTGACAGCCCAGAGTATGAAAGCTTTGACAATTATTTTATAAGATTTATATTGTTGGGTACAAAAGCAGTCTCCCGTTTTCTCGTTGGTACTTGTAACACTGTGTGCTTGGAGGTTATTGTGACTCAGGAAGCCATGGCCAGGTGGAGCAGGGGGTGGTGAGAAGTGATGGGGCTGGGATTGTTTTGACGGTAGTGCCAGTAGGATTGGCTGATGGGTTGGATGAAGCATTTGAGAGAAAGGAGAGAACGGAGGTTGACTCCAGGAAAATAGCAAGGTTTGGGCAGGTTTGGGGGGGAATAGCAAGAGTTTGATTTTAAAATATTACACTTGGGGTTGCTTTTAGACATGCAAGTGGAAATGTCAAACAGACAGCTAAGGCTGGGGGCGGCGGCTCACACCTGTAACCCCAGCACTTTTGGAGGCCAAGGCAGAACGATTGCTTGAGCCCAGGAATTCAAGCCCAGTCTGGACAACATAACAAGACCTCGTCTCTACAAAAAATTAAAAAATTAACCAGGTTTGGTGGCGTGCATTGTAGCCGCAGGTGGAAGGATTGCCTGAGCCTAGAAGGTAGAGGCTGTGGTGAGCTGTGATCGTGGGTAACAGAGTGAGACCTCAACTCAAAAAAAAAAAAAAAAAAAGGAAGGAAGGAAAGAAGGAAGGAAGAAAGAAAGAAAAGGCAGCTGGAGATATGAGTGTGGGATTCAGGAAGATGTCCTGACTGGAGATAGAATGAGGATGTCATCTACGTGTAGAGACGAACTGAAAGACTTGAGATCATACACCATCTCTCAGGGACCCCAGGAGCTACGGAGCTCAGAACAGTTTCTATTACATCAACTGACATCTTTTGCCTTTTTGCTGCAGGGAAAAGTGACACTCGCCCCTCTTTCTCCTAAGCCAATGGTGTGGTGCTGCAGTTTGAACCCCACAGTACCAGATGAACTGTCATCCTTCCCAACAACCCCCCAAAGTCCTTTACTGACAACCCCTTGGGAAGAAAATCACAGCTGTCTCGCTCAGCGGTGGATAAAACAGGCTTAAGTTTTGAACACTTTTGAGGCTGATTTTTTTTTTCAGTCAATAGGATTGTGCTAATTTGTGCACTTTGGCTGATCCTTCACACCTCATCCCTTTGTTAAAAGCAAAATCAGCCATGTCTACTTTCACTGTTTTGTTTTCCTTTGGTTGGTGTCATGGGGCAGGGGCTACAGAAGATGGGGAAGATGGTGGGATCTACTTGCAGTTTCGACTGGTTGCATTTTGGTCCCTCTGACCATTTGGTCAATGATCTCTGCAGAGAGAGAAAGAGAGAATGATAGACATGGAACCAAAATAAAGTCAAGGGGCTCCCTGTTGGCTGATGTTTCCACCCACAGGAGGACCTGAGGTTCCAAGAGACTGGGCAACAGACCAAGGTCACCATGGACAACACGCCCAAGTATACATGTTTGCAGCAGGGTATCACAGATAAGTGCTAGGAATTCCAGTGAACAAAGAAAGTTATGACAATAGGTGGGGTTATCAACAGAGTTAAAAAGACAAAATTTCAAGTGGGTTTTACAAAGAGAATGGATGTGGACTGGTGAGAAAGTACCAGAAGAAATTGCTGCTAAATCCCTTCTTCTGGTCCCTACAGTTCACTTTCCCGGTTTTTCTTGGTTGTTATGTGATCACTTTAGAGCCACATCTTGCAAAAATTCACAGCCACCCTGGTGAAAGCCTGGCGGTTCTGCGTGTGAGCGTGCCTGGGCTTAGCATGCCTCCTCTGGGGGATCCATCTCCCCTGATTCAAGTCTTGCTAGTTCCGATTCTGAGCACTCACATGTCCTTGGGCAAACCACCAAACCTCTTGAGTTTCAATTATTTCTTCATCTTTTAAACGGGGATAATGGCGCCTTCTTGCAGAATTGCTGAGAGGATTAAATAAAACTGCCCATAAATGGCCCGTCAGTACCTGACGCTTAGTACAGTGTCATGTACCCCACACTGACACCGGCCTTGCCTGCCAGCAAGTGGCTGAGTTATTTTAGCCTCACCGGGAGGAGGTGGTTGAGCCCCAAAGGCTCTGGGGTCTTTCAGAATTTCAGGATAAGTCCCCAGAGGAAGACAAGACTCTCAGCCTGGCTTATGGGTGTTGCAGGAACCAGTGACATACCCAAGAGCTGGAGGAGGCACCCAGAGGAATGGTTCTCAATTGGGATTCTGTAGTCTCCACTCTGGTGTGCCCTGGTATCCTCCCTTCCCGGGTGAGAAAGCCAAATAGGATCAGTGGATAAAATAATGTGGTTATAGCTGAGGATATCGCATAGCCATGAACCATGGCTGCAAAACAGAACATGAGCCAAAGTGTAGCATGAGGAACAACTTTGCTTTAGGATGAAAGGTGTCGAGAGGTGCCCAGCCTATACCATAGTGAGATTGCATGTTTTCTGGAAGCCATCAATCAATGTTTTGTGAGAATACAGAAAGTGAGTGGCCGCACAGAGCTGAAGAGGGTCCAGGGAGTAGAAGGGGGTGAGCTTGTGACTTCCTTCTGGGCTTTCATTTCTTCACTTGGGCATGGAAAGATGAATGGATATTAAACTTTCCTGGGTAGTAGACTCCTAGAGAAACATCCTCAAAGCATCATTCATTCAGTCATTCAACCATCCATTGACTCAGCACAGCTTTTGTTGTGCATCTGTGATGCTCCAAACCCAGGCTGAGTGTGGAAATTGATAAGAAGTGAAGGGGAAGCAAAACTCAGGAAACTCTGGGTTGGGCAGGGGAAACAGACAAGCTGTAAAAAAAAGGTGGTAAGTACTCTGAGATCAGGTAGGCTATGCTAGGGGACAAGGGCAATCTGGAAGAATGCAGTCCCGCCCATAGACATGTGCTTAGCAGGCACTGAGCACAAGAGTAAGGGTGCAGCCATTGCTTGGAGCCCTGGCGGGAGGTCTCTGATGTCAACCCACTCCCAGCTCCTCGGGCCCTTAGGGATCAGCCCCTCCCTTACCTGCCTGGGCAGCACAGTGTTCTTCCTTTATCTCCTCTGACTGGCCACGCCCTTCCACCAGGTGGTCAGCTGTGTCTTCCTGCCACCACATCCTGAGCCTTTTCCCAGCCCACCCTCTCCTCAGCTCAGTTGACTTTGACTCTGTTATTTAATGCTCAGCCCAGGAAGCTTTCCTGACCCACCCCCTTCCTGCTTAAATCAGTCCCTCTGCCCCACGTTGAGTGTGCCACATACCTGCTGTCTTTCTGTGCAAAGGCTGCAGGGCACTCCACTTCCAGCCAGACTCAGAGTGATCTCTACGCTGTCCCTCAGACCACAGTCTACCTTACAGCACGACTATGTCTATAGATGTCTTCAGCTAGAACAAAGTCACCAGCCCTGTGATGGGATTTTCCTTCACGGCTATAATTAAATCATGGTGTAATTTGTTCATCTACTTGATCATTCAACAAACTTTTGTTAGTTGTTCAACATTCGTCTCCTCTGATAAATGGTAAACCTGATGAAAGTAGAAATCACCTTTGACTGACTCACCCCTATGTTCCCAGCACGAAACACAAGAACTTAAATACGTTGACAGTAATCATTGCAAGGGACAGGATGTTTGTGTCCTCCGCCCCCCTCAAAATTCATATGTTGAAATTTTAACCCCTAGTGGGATGGTATGGTGAGGCCTTTGGGAGGTGATGAGGTCACGACAGTATCTTGCCGTTTCCGCCATGTGATGATAACAGCAAGGAGGTGGCAGTCTGCAACCCAGAAGAGAGTCCTCACCAGAACCTGACCATGCTGGCACTGGAATCTGGGACTTCCAGTCTCCAGAACTGTGAGAAATCAATGTCTGTTTTTTATAAATCACCCAATCTATGATACTTTATTATAGCAGCCTGAAGCAAGTAATAACAACAATAATAACAATGAGAGCAACAGCTCAACTTTATGGATTTGTCTCCTAAATCTCTTTGGTACGCCTGCCTTCTATTTAGGTGCTAAGATAACATGGTGCAAAAGACAGAGCATGGCTCTGCCTTTGTGATGCTTCGGTTCTCATAAGATGCTTGTTGTGCTGGGCTTGGTGGCTCAGCCTATAATTTCAGCACTTTGGGAGACCCAGGCTAGTGAATTGACTGAGCCTGCGGGTTCAAGACCAACCCAGGCAACTTGGTGAGACCATATCTCTACAATAAATAAATAAAAATTAGCCAGGCATGGTAGCGCATGCCTGTAGTTCTGGGGACTTGGAAGGCTGAGGTGGAAGGATCACCAGAGCCCATCAGGTCAACGCTGGGGTGGCTATGAGTGTGCCACTACACTCCAGCCTGGGCAACAGAGTGAGACTACAACTCAAAAAAAAAAAAAAGATGCTTGTTGTGTACCAAGCACCATCCTGTCTCTTTCTCTTTTTTTCTTTTTTGAGTAGTCCTGCTCAGCACATCAATGCACCGTGTGACCCTTCCCATCTCTTTAAACCAGACCCAGCTTGGGTGTGAGCATTCACTGGCCGGCTAAGGCTCAGATGTGGAGGAGAACATTCTTCAGCAAATAGCTCCATGGAGAAAATGAAGCAAACGACATGCTCACCAGAAGAATGAGTCTACGGATGCCAGCTGGGCCTCTCAGGGAGGTGCTGTGCTGTCTCTGGGGATGCTGAGGCTGGAATCTGTGAAGCGCTTTTGAGAATTCAGCTGCAGCCTGAACCTGCTAATTAGGGTTGTGTTTATTTTGTGCTACATAAAGCAGATTTGATTAACTGAGCAGGACTGAAGTGTTTTGAGGGAATAGCTCTCTCTCTCTGGCCCAGACTTTTCTTCACTTTTCTCTTTGGGCCTGAGGGCCCTGAGGTCCTTTCTTTGCTGGGCCCAATGAGGCAGGACACCCAGAGCCTGGCTGTCGCTCACTCTTGGGCAGTCCCTAGCCCCAGGGACCACTGCAAATGTACAGCCACCGCTAGTCCATGAGACGTACTCATAAGCAAAGGTGCATGGGCATCTTACCAGACTCCAGCCCAGGTACTGACTCCAGCTCTCCTCCAAAAAGGATGGCCCCTCACAGATGAGTTGTAAAATGCTGCTGGAATTGAGAAACATGTTAAAGGGTTTGCCAGGTAGAAGGGAAGAAGCCATGCTGACCCTGTGACAAAAGCCTCCCCCGAGGTCTTCAGGGCCCACCTGATTGTCTCTCCCCATGTCCAGCCACCTTTCATCCTGCGCCTCCCCCTGTGTTTCAGCCACACTGCCAACTTTCTTCAGTGATAGCTCCTTCCTGCCCCAGGGTCTATACAAACGTCTTCCCCCTTCCTTATCCTCAGGCCCTCTCCCCTACTATCCCCTGTCTTTGGAGACTCTAGGCTAAAGCCTCTTGCAGAGAACACATGCTTTCCAGGAACATCAAAGCCTGCCAGATTCCAGGAAGGAGGAGCAGGAAGGTGTGCTTTTCCCAGCGAGAGCACGGAAGTGCGTCTCTTTGTGCCTCTGAGCCCCAGGTGCTCTGCGGGTCTCAGTTCCAAGCTGGCCCTCATGGGGGGCAAGGGTGTGGACCTGGGAGAGCAGTGGCCACTGCCAGTTGCCACTGCCATTTCATGAATCATCTGCTAATTGTGGAAAATGGGGATTTATAGCTCCCCGGCCCTCCCTGAGCGCCTTGGCAGCACTTTGATGGAGGGGAATGGGAGGCCAGCCCTGGAATCCCTTCAAGAGGCCCATGTGCCAGCCTGGCTGGTGCATTTGGGTCCTGCAAGCCTGAAGCTAGGTCCTACAGCCATTTGGTGATGAGCTGGAGAGGAGGTGGACTGGGGGACCCACAGACTCTAGGCTGAACCCTGCCCCTCCTTATGGCTTAGAGAAGTTCTCAGCTTGGGTCATTCATATGGAGTGACCAGTAGTTACCACTGGACTCTACAGAGTGACTGAGTCATTTGCAGCCACTGGGCAGACCCTCTGAGAGAAGAGTGTGAAGGCTGGGAGTAGAAACCATACTTCCTTCTGGAAACTTTGGATCCATATGTCAGTCCCCCAGTCCTGTGTGGCCATGACTTACAACCCCAGAGAGCTGAGCTCTGAGGAGCACAGACTCTGGAGTCTACTGACTAATAGGAGCTGGCAAAGTGACTAAGTGATGGGACATTGAACTTCTGAGTCTCAGCCTTGTTTCCTGGAACACGTGAGAATAATACTCACCTCTCTGTGTTGTGGGGAAGATGAAATTAGATAAAGGGTGTAAGTGCTTTGCAACAAAGGATTCAGTTACCAGGGAAGGAGAAGAAATTCTCCCATCCTGCATGGTCCACAGTCCCACTCTTGGCTTATCTTACATGTTAGTGGGGATATTTGAGGAGCCCTTACCGTACCTGCAGCTCTGCAATAATAACCAATAATCACAGCTGCCATCAGTGAGCACGTATGGAAGGCTGGGGCTTAAATATTTTAGATGTGATCTCTACCCTGCAAGGGGGCTCCCTGAGATCCAATTTCCAGGTGAGGAAGTAGGAATATCAGGAAGGAAAGTAACTTGCCCAAGATGACTCCAACAGAGATGCAAACCCAGGACTCTCGCTCTGCATAGCTTTGGACCAGAGGACAGCTGGACCCTTCATTTCTCCTTGGCTACCATTGTTTGGTCACTTCTGCAAGGAACTCAAGTCAACTAAGACCCCTCCCCCTGCTCTTGAAAGGCAGAATGTGGCAAGGGGTTAAGCCTGGGGAGGTGAGTTCAGGCAGACAAGTGTGGGTCCAGCTTGGTAGCCTGCTAGCTTTGTGGCTTGGACTGTCATCTGCTGTCTTTGTGCCATATTTCTCCGTTGAAAAGTGAGGATAAACCCTACTTCATAGAGAGGTCATGAGAGTAAATGAGCTCAGAGATGTGCTGGTACCGGACCTACGCCAGATCCCGCCCCCTTCCTCAAGAGCAGCTGTGCGACTTGGAAGCTCCCACACAGCCCCCTTCTACAGAATAGCAAGGGGGCACGGGCCAGGCTGGAAAAGAAGGCACACCACACCCTCAAAAGGCCTCCCCCCACCGCAGCCACCACCTCACTCACCACCAGAAAAGGGGTTTTCCACTGCCTCATCCTGATGAGAGAGGAGTGGTTCAGGGAGCATCTGTTTCTATGGTTACTAGAGTGTGGCCTCCAGAGGCTTCTGATTTGGTGATAAATGACTGAGAGGATGCTGCCTCATACCTTCAAGAGGCTCACAGTGTCAGCAGGAAGGCACCAGCGGCAGAGACGCCATCATCTTCCTGCCTCACCAGCCAGGGGTACCAGGAGCGCCCCTGGCCCCAGCAGGAGCCCCTAAGGCCCTTCTCAGTCTCCTTGTGGTATGTTCCCAGCCCACCCCCACTAGTACCCTGTCACCAGCATTTGCAAGCGTTGGAACTGACTTTTTTCATTGTTGTCCTGTGTAGGAGGAAAATCCCAGAACTTCTGAGTGAGGGAGTTTGCTATATTGTTCCATCTAAGCTGTGATTTCATTTCTGTGCTTAAAAACCATTACTGCCATTCCCCGTGATGTTAATAGAATCAAGACAATGCGCCTGCCTGGCGCTCAATGTGCTTTGAGACCCTGCCCCAACCCACCTCTGCGGTCTTCCTTGTAGTTATTAGTACTGGAAATAACAGTGACCACTGATTACAACAATCATTTCATCCACCTTTGAGGACCCAAAAGGTGTGAGGCAATCTCCTCTGCACTTGGTCTGTTGTATTATCTTGCTGAATCTTCAGTAGAGAATGCAGCCATGGGAAGTGGGTGTTAGGTGCCACTTCCGGGGAGAAACCCAAAGGGTAGTGAGAGAAAGTCACTTGTCCCTGGGCCGCTGGACTCCAAAGCTTGCACTTGTGCTGCTCTGCTCACCACCACCCCACATCCAGGGTCCCAGTGTCCCCCATGCAGACTCTCTTCTCCAGGGAAAACCGCTTCCTGCCTAGTCTCCCTGTGTGTCTTGCCCAGTGTTTCCCCACATGTAGGCTATTCTTACTCCCAGGAAGACCCTGGGAAGCAGCAAGGCATAATGGACAGGGCACAGGCTCCAGAGTCAGGCATACAGGGGATCTGCATCCCAGCCTTACCACTTCCCAGCTCCCAAACTATTTAGGCTCTGTGGGCCCCAGTTTCCCTACCTGGAAAGTGGGAGGATGCCATGTTCTCATTGATCTGAGGAATGAACTTGTGAAGAGCATCTGGCCGGTGACACTGGCTCTCCGTTCAAGTTCTCCTGAAGTTGGCCCAGCTCTGCTTCCTCTAGAGAGAGATTTTCCCTAAGTAACCTGCTCTGTTGACATTGCTTCTTCTGAACCTCTCTGTGCCACCATGTGTCCCTTGCCCCCCACATTGACCTAATGCCATTGCTGGCACTTGATCAAAGATTGCGGAGTCTCTGCCCTTCAGGGTCCATCACCATCTGCACCCACCTCCCTCTCAGCATCTCACTCTCTATAGCCTGTGTGTTCACCCTGAACCCACCATCCCAGCTCCCTGTGTCTCCCCAGTCACTGATGTTCTCTCTTGCCCCTAGTCCCTCTGTCTATAATGCCCTCCTTCACTTCTTTCCCTGGGTAACTCTTCTTTTAAGATTTAGCTCAGGCATTTTCTCTTCCTCCAGGAAGTCTTCCAGATACTCCAGGCTGGTTAGATAGCCCTGCTCTATATTTCCAAATACTTGTCACACTGAATTTGCTCTGTTTGTCCATTTGTCTATCACCCCTGCTAGGTGGTAATCCCCGAGTTTAGGGACTGTGTTATCACCTCTGGAGACCTGGCACTTGACATACCGTCCACCACAAAGCTAGCATTTGTTGGGTGAATAGATGGATGACCGGAAGAATGGGCACCTGGCTGAAGATTGTTCAGCATTTGCTGCCGAGTGGGTTCGGTGCCGTGTGCACACATGATATGACCCCGGCCACCTTTACCTTTGTGTCCTGGAGACTCTGCCAGGGTGTCAGGGGACAGGACTCAGCACTGCACAGCTGTATCTAAATCTACGTGTGCATCTCGTGCCTCCAATCCAAACCTTGTTCATTAGCACAGCAATTAACAGCAGAGCCTAATAACAGATGGCCCAGCTCCATGCCTGAACCCCTGGCTCATGGCAGGCTTGGAGCAGGGCAGGCACGTCTGGCATGGCTGATGTTTCCATTGATCTAGCGAGTCCAGCTCCCAGGGCTGCCGGTTATGAGACAGTGCACTGAGCTGACATCAGCGCTGGCGGTGGTGGGGGCTGGGCCTAAAAGGGCCAGGCATGGAACAGACTCTTGGAAAGGCTAGGGAAGGTGTCCTTCCTTCATTCTAATCCAGGGACTTCTTGATTCTTATTTCTTTTAGATCTGAATTTCATATCGGGAAGCCCTGGCACCCACTCCCAAATTTCCTTAAGCTCTAGGGATTTCTCCAGGAAATGGTGTCTCTCTCCTGTTAATTTCTTAGAAGCTTCTAGGTTTTCTACAGTTACTGTTTAGAATTGTGATGTCCAGGTGTTTGGCCTTCGCTAACAGACACTTAGAGTTTAGTGTTTAGAGTGGTATAAGGTCAATGTTGTATAAACACAATGATATGTGAGTTCAGCGATGTTTATTTTTTTCTTCCTGTTAATCCCTGGTTTGAATTGCCTCCCTGGTTATTACTCTGTGAATGACATTCTTTTCCCCATAAGAGAAATATCAAATTGGCATTCAAATTGCCTTCTGGGTCATAAATCCAAACCGAAGTGCAGCATCCTAAGCCAGAGTGAATTTCACAGAACCGGAGTTCATCACAACTAGGAAGATCTTCCCAGCCAACTCCCATCATTGCCAGATGGGGATGGGAAAACTGGGCCCCAGAGAGGTGTGCTGATTTGCCCAAGGACACACAGCCAGCCGGTGGTGGAGCAGAAGCCATGCATGGGTCTCCAGTGGCCTCTTTCCTACGCCATGTCTCAGATCATCAGAGATGCTCAGGCCCTGCCGTGTGCCAACCCCAAACCACTCCAGCATGAATCCCTTAAGTGGTGCTGGAGTTGGAGATGCTTGCCTCACGGCCTGTCAACAAACTCAGTCCGAGTGAAACAGAAGGGCGGGTGCAGACTGTGGCAGCGGGGCCTGTGGTCTGTTGTTAGTGATGCGGAAACCACATGTCTTGTTTAGAAAGGTGTTGACAAGTCTGCGTGCACAGGAAACCAGGCTGGAGAAGAATCCCCGCAGTGAGAAGAGGCTTCCGCAAGGACCCGCCTTTGCCAGTAGGTACTGCTCTTGGGAGCTGCAGGCAGCCCTGGGGGGCAGTCTTGTTCCCTGGGATGGCAACCTCATCCTGCCTGCCTGTTCTTATCCAGGGGAAAGCAGATGCCTCCTGGAAGTCACCTCCCCACCCTCCCTTCCCTTTAGGTGACTTCACCTTTCTCCCTCACTGTTGCAGAATTCCAGGGACTTACCTGGTGACCTGCTGAGATTGCTGTTGGGGGAGGACCCTTGGTTTAGGAATGTCAGTCTTCTGGTATATAGAGAGTTGGACACCAGAAGGGATGGGGGGATATTCTGGGACGAATGTCTTGGAGTTGAGGTCCAGGTGATCTATGGATGGATTCCACCTCCCCTGACAACGTTCCCTCCCTCTGCGTAGCTTTGGACCAGGGCCCAGCTGGACCCTTCATTTCTCCTTGGCTACCATCGTTTGGTCACTTCTGTGAGGATCTCCAGCCAACTAAGATCTCTCCCGTCCTCTGCTCTGAGAGGCAGAATGTGGCAGGGGGTTTAGCCTGGGGAGGTGAGTTCAGACAGACAGGTGTGGGTCCAGCTCAGTGGTCTGCTAGCTTTGTGGCTTGGACCATCATCTGCTGTCTCTGGGCCACATTTCTCTGATGAAAAGTGAGGATAAGCCCTACTGCACAGAGGCACAACTCTTCGCATGAGCTGAAACAGCTTCATTTTTGTCTCTCAGTGACATTTTCCTCTTGCCCCCAAATGAAAACTCAAAGAGGCCCCACAACGTTTTTGCTCTCGGTTAGGTAATGGGTCACCTGAAGTCACAAAACACAGTCTCAGTTCTGTAATCGGAAAACCCCATTCTGCGTGTTAATTCCAGTCTTGCCTTGGATTCTGAGGTCGATGTCCCTTCTCCTTCCACAGCCAATTTCAGGCAGCCTTGCCCATGGGGAGGGATGGTAAGCTTCCTCTCTCCCTGTTTGCCTTCACCCTTGGTCCCTGACCACACACTCCAGGACTGGGCATGGAGAAGGGAAAAGAGGGCAGCCAAGTCACAGGAGATGGACCTCATCTCCAACTCTGTCTCTGTCTCTGTCTCTGTCTCTGTCTCTCTCTCTCTCTCTCTCTCTCTCTCTCTCTCGCTCTCGCTCTCGCTCTCGCTCTCGCTCTCTCTCCTGGAATTCAGGCTGCAATTACCTCCCTTAACAAACAGTGAGGACATGATATGCGGGAGTTTTCCAGGAGCTTTGTGGAAACCATGCCATGTTCCTGGCTCTGTGTAGGCAGCAGGCATGGAGGCATCATCATTTTTGCATCCAAGAAACATATTAAGTTCATGCAAAAGTAATTGTGGTTTTTGCATTGTTGATAATTGCCGTTTGATATTGGAATACATTCTTAAATAAACATGGTCATGTTATATATCATTTTAATGCACATTTCATGCTTTATGTTTTTTTGCTAATGACTTATTACTTGCTGTTTATTTTATATTTATTTTATTCTATGGAAAATGATGTTAGGCAAAAAGCAAATCTGAACAATTTTCTTATTCAAGTTCAAAATGGGTCATAAAGCAGCAGAGACAACTCACAACATTAACAATGCATTTGGCCCAGGTACTGCTAATGCACAGTGCAGTGGTGGTTCAAGTAGTTTTGCAAAGGAGACAAGAGCCTTGAAGATGAGGACCCTAGTGGCTGACCATCAGAAGTTGATAAGGACCAACCGAGAGCAATCATCGAAGCTGATCCTCTTATGACTACATGCAAAGTTGCCGAAGAACTCAACGTTGACCATTCTACAGTCGTTCAGTAGTTGAAGCAAATTGGAAAGATGAAAAAGCTCGATACTGGTGCCTCATGAACTGATGGAAAATTTTTTAAATGGTCATCTTGAAGTGTTGTCTTCTCTTATTCTACACAATAACGGCGAATCATTTCTCAATTGGATTGTGATGTGTGACAAAAAATGGATTGTATATGATAACCAGCGATGACCAGCTCAGTGACTGGACCAAGAAAAAGCTCCAAAGCACTTCCCAAAGCCAAACTTGCACAAAAATAGCTCATGGGCACAGTTTGGTGGTCTGATGCTGTCTAATCCACTGAATCCTGGTGAAGCCATTATACCTGAGACATATGCTCAGCAAATCGATGAGATGCACTGAAAATTGTAACACTTGCAACTGGCATTGGTCAACAGGAAGTGCCATTTCTTCTCCACAACAACACCTGACCACACATCGCACAACCAATGCTTTAAAAGTAGAACGAATTTGGCTACAAAGTTTAGCCTCAGCCGCCCCATCCACCTAACCTCTTGCCAACAGACGACCACTTCTTCAAGCATCTCAACCATGTTTTTGCAGGGAAAATGCTTCCACAGCCAGCAGGATGCTTTCCTAGAGTTGGTCGAATCCCGAAACACGGATTTTTACACTACGGGAATAAACAAACTTATTTCTCACTGGCAAATGTGTTGATTGTAATGGTTCCTATTTTGATGAATAAAGATGTGTTTGAGCCTAGTTATAATGATTTAAAACTCATGGTCCGAAATCGCAATTACTTTTACACCAACCTAACTGCCCATGCTCAGTGCCCCTCCTGCCACCCCAGTTGCGCCTTCTAGCTGGGGAGGATGCCAGGGAGGGACCAAGGGGAAGGAAAACTTGGTTGCACAAAAGGAGGTGGCTTGAGGAAGACCTTTGGAGTAAACCCACTGTAAATCAGCCCTGGTGGACGCGTACCGTTTATTGTCTTTTTAGGACCTCCCGGTCTCTGGTTGTCCCCCTTTATGGCAATTTGTAATGGTGGGGAGTACGTGGCAGTTTAGGGACATTGCTGTGAGGATGTGTGGGACCATCCTTTTCCCCCCATTCTTTTCTGAAACTGCAGGTGACTCTATTTCTCATGTGTACTGTCTGACTTCCAAAGACATGAGCCCCATCATCCCACTCTCACACCAGTGTAGACTCTGGCAGGTGTGTAGAGGCTGCTGGAAGGAGTTTGCCAGCACCCTTCCAGGATGAAGCCCATCTCCTTTATAATTTTCAGGCTGCCAAGTCAAACGTCTATACACCAGTGCTTCCCAGATCTTTGGATTTCATAGACCAAGAACATTTTTTAAGATTGGGGAGGAACTTATTTCACTAAGGAAGGACATTGAAGAAAAAGAAACCTTCAAAATGAATATCTGGCACCATCATTTCATAGAAGAGAGGACATTTTTGGCACAATATGTCAGCACACCTGCACACGTGCACTCCCCAAGTAAGAAGGAACCTGATCTCAGAATAAACAGTGGCCCTGTAAATTCAATGCATTTAGATTTTTGTGTAAAAACTTCCAGCATTGTCCTTATTTTTCTCATGTTGTTGGCAACCCATGAAAACGTCTCTGTGGCCTGTTTTCAGATTAGAGCTTGGAAAGCAGGAGCTGAAGTTATGGAATTAGTCACAAGGTTAAGAAGCATCAGATAGACAGACAGCCACATCCTGCTGTGTTTACTAATGTCAACATTTAAGTCACATGCGGGGTGGCCTAGGTATAGCATTGAAAGTACAGCTGATTACTGACCTCACAAGAGTGTGTGCTTGAGTGAAGGGATGTGGAAATGTCATCACCTCAGGGAGACCCTCCAAGACCACCCTATCCAAGGTGGCAGCTGAGACCCCTCTCCCAATCCCCAGTAATTCTCTAACATGTCACCTTTTTCCTTTTCTTTGGAACCTTTACCTTAATGGGAATCACCTTATTTATGTCTCTATGTCCTCTTTTGGGGCCTGTCTCCCCCTTACTAGGACATAAGCCCCAGGAGTGCCTTTTCTGCCCTAGTCACCACTGGAGCCCCAGCACAGAGGTACAGGGGTTCTCCAGGGCGGCTGATGTGGGCTGGGGTCCTGGAGTTGTCTGAGTGTTATAGGCCGAAAAGAGGCCATTTTGGTTATATTAGAATAGTCATTTAGAAAAGACTTAAAAACTTGTGTTCTTTGTAATTGAGTCATGCTGAATGTAAAAGCCACTTGAATTTAAAGTGTACACCCCCTCCCCCTACCCAGAAGACCTGATAATTAGGAGAGCGGTCCGAGGCTGGCGGGAATGTGTCTGAAAGCCTGGCATGGGCATTGCCCACCTCCTTTCATCTGTGAATACGGGGACATCAGACTGTAATAGGCCAGGGTTCTGAGAATAGGAGATGGTTACGATTATGTTTTAAAACAATTTAAAGTTATCGTTTAAAATGTTGTGACTTTCCCTTCCTTCCAAATGTTGCAGTTGTCTACCCCTTCCTCTGAAAAACAGTATAAGAACATATTATAAACTCCAAAATGTTATCTAAGGTGTCAGCATGACCAGAGGACTTTGTATCACATCAGTGGTCCCGTATCAAAAAATTGTTAATGTAAATATTAAGTCATGTGAAAACTGCACATAGACTTCAAACTCAGAGTAGGTAAAGAACTATGAATTTTGGATATAAATACTGGAATTAATTTGTGTTGCTTTAAGCAGTTTTTTCTTTTTAAACAGTGATGCCAGCCTGTCTCCCTATAACCTGGTTATAGAAATTACAGAATCCCTTTTCTCCCAGTCTCTTCCTCTTGTTTTTTAAGGCCACGAGAAATAGCTGATTGTTGCTTAGACGGTTTCACGAGTAGGACATTGCACCCCACTGTCCTTTCAGTGACAGGTGAAAGGACCAGAAGCCATCCTCCCCTGCACAGGTATTCTAACTTCTGAATTAGTTGAGCTCCAGCAAGATTTGCTGACAAATTGGATATAGATTGTTAGAGAGAGAGAAAAGAGTGAAAGGTAACCCTAAGATTTTGGCCTGAACAACCAGGGAGTTTTGATTGCCAGTTGCCAAGATGAGGAAGACCGGAAGGTTGGAAGTCAATTTCACTCATTTGCATTTGAGATGTCTACTACCCATCCATAGGGAGGTGTTGAAAAGCCATTGCGATTTATTAGTCTGGAATTCAAGGGTGTGTTCTAGTGGTACACATGGTCAATATTTCATCAAATCTAGATGCTGCTGACTGCATCTAGATTATTTTATTTTATTATTTTATTTACTACTAAAAAAAACACTGTCCATTAAGCTAGGACACATCTCAACTTCAGATATATTAAAATTCTAAAAAGTATATCTTCAATCAATAGGATTTAGTAAGTTTGAGAGTTTCTAATTTATGGATGGGATTAAAAGCTGTAGGCATTGATGAAATCACCAAAGGAGTGATCGAGGATAAAGAGAGAAAAATAGAAGTGTGAGGACTACACATTTTCAAGCAGGGACACTCAAGGTCTAAGTCCAGCCACATGCAAAGTTGGGAAGTTAAAGGTCACCTTTGGAGGCAGGTACCAATATGGTGCCGTCCTGTGGGCCTTCAGTCTGGGGATGCAGGACTCCCAGGCAGCCAGCATCATGACATGGGATGTCCCCCACACTGGCTGCATGGCATTGTCCAGAAAGGCCAAGCTTTGGGGCTTGCCTGGTTCACCCCCGACCTCAGTTTTCTCATCAGTAATATGTGAATATAATGTCCGCTCTGCCCCTCTCAAAACCCAGAAAACGAGGCAATCTCTTCCTTTCTCTGCATGGATGATGCCTCAATTTCTGAATCCATAAAATGAAAGGATTGGATAGGGGAGTTCTAAACTTTCTTGCTAAGGCACTGTGGTAACAATTAAGATTGGCTGTAGTACTGTGAGTATCCACTAGGTGGTTTTGTGAATCGTAACTCATCACAAATAACCATGCAAGGTCAATATTAGGATTCCCACTTCACAGATGAAACCACTGAGGCCAAGAAGGGAGCAGGCTACTCACAGGGTCAGAGCCGGGCTGCAACCTAGGGTATCTCAGGCCAGTGGTTTAAATTCCCTGCTCTCTGCTGAATTGATGTATAGTTCTTGAGCTAAATTTGGTAGCACCGTGGTCAGAGCCTGGGGCAACCCCTTCTTGTGATACAAGGCAACTTCAAGGGTTATCCCACATAATTGAGCAACACAGGTTCTTCTACTTTCATGGGAATGGAGCGCCCCCCCCCGAAAGGTCAACAGAAAGAAAGGCAACTGATGTGGGGGTACAGAGGTGACTCATACCCAATCCCGTGTACTCTGAGTTCAGGACTCTCTTTGACTAAATTATTTGTCTGTCAAGGACCAGTGCCACACAGAGTGGTGCAAAATGAGGTTCCCTTAGAAGGAGGGGAGGGCTGGTGAAGCCTGCCAGGTCTTCTCTGTTGCTGTGAGGTTTCCTGAGCAGGGAGTGGAAGCGGAGAAGTAGATTTGAGCACATTTCCGGGATGGGTCAAAGCTGGCTGTCAGCCTAGGCGTAATCAAGGAGCTGACCAGAGTCAGTTGCCATCAGCATTTTGACCTGGATTATAGCATAGGCCAGGGTTTCTTAGCCTCAGCACTACTGACATCTGGGACCAGATACATCTTTGCGCTGGAGGACTGTCCTGCACGTCGTAGGATGTTCGACAGCATCCCTGGCCTCTACACACCAGATACCAGTAGCCATCCTCCTCCCAGCTGAGACAACCAAAAATATCTCCAGTTATTGCCAAATGTGCCTTGAGGTGCAAAAATATAGCTGCCCCCTTAGCCAGGGCTGACACCTGTGGGTGTCAAAAATTCCCTCAACCTCCTGCAAAGGCTGACTCAGATGACGGCTAGGTGTTCGTGAGGATGCTTCTCCCTCTGGCTCTGGCTGCAGGGCCGGGTGAAAGCTGGGTCCCGCTGGAACCGGAGCCTCTCTGCCTTTCAGTGATTGTCTTCTTGGAATTGTCTCATACTGAAGCCTCCAAGACATCCTGTTCTATCCTCTCTACCTGCTCTGGAGACCTTCTTTCTATCCCCAGTCACACCAAATGTGTTCCTGCCTCAGGACATTTGCACCTGCTGCTCCCCTAACGTGTGACTCCTTCTTGTCCTTCCAACCTTTGTTCACTTGACACCTCCCTGGGTCCTCTTTGCTTATCATTCTGGTTCTTCCGAATCGCAGCCCTGCCCGGGTGCCTTCTGGGCATTGGCCAACTGCTGGTATCATCTTGGTCATTTATTTGCTTATTTGTTTCTTGTCTCCCCCACCAGACATTGAGCTCCTGAGGGCAGGGCCCTGGTCTAGAGTGCCACAGGGCAGACTTCAGTGCAGGGCTAACTTTTAGCCGGATGACTTTGATGAACACGTGTCGAGCACTGGCCCAACAGTGCCAGGCCTTGTGTGAAGGGCCGAGGTGAATAACCTGGGGCCTCATGAAAGGACAGCAATGGAGAAGGAGGAGCAGAGAAGTGACAGAGCACAGAGAAGGGCACCAGGGACCCAACCTGGAAGGTGAGGGAAGATCTCCAGGGAGGCAGTTCGAGGGAAAGGGAGCACACATCATCTTCAGAGCATGCAGAAGTCATGGCTCGGCCCCAGGGTCAGGGAAGGGGCATGGGCCCAGAGCTTGGGGCTGCAGGGGCACCGGTGCCATGTCTGAAGCAGCAGATGAGGGAGATGGAGCGGAGGAGGTAACTCTCCGACCTCGCCTCCCATTCCAGGAAGCAGACCTCAGCTTATAGCAGAAGGGAGTTGGGAGGCAGTGTAGAGTAGTGGTTAGGACACAGGCTTTGAAGCCACTTTCTAGACCTTGTTTCAAATTCCCCCTCTGCCCCCTCTGCTCTGTGTGACTGGCCTGGCAGTTTTGTGTCCCTTAACTTCAGTTTTCTCGTTTTGGAAATGGGATTAACGTTTCCCTCGTAGGGTTGCTGTGAATGTCAAACAAGTGCTTAGCATGGTGCCTGGAACATAGTAAGTCCTCAGTAAATCATTGCTATTCCTGCTGATAGGGTCGACAAAGAGGAGCGGGTAGAGACTTTCCAAGCAAATGAGGGCTATGATTCACATTTTTGTAAGATCGCACAGGCAGGGCTGTAGAGGGTGGCTTGGCAGTGGCCCTGGGATAGTAGGTGAGACAGGAACCAGGGAGAACAGTCAGGAAGCTGCTGGAATAGAAAGGGAGGGAGAGAAGGGAGGCTTGGATCCCAGGACTTGGAGTGGCTACTGTGGGAACCTCAGTAGCGGGAGACGTGCCATGCTTGGCCCTCAGAGTAAGGGTGCAGGGGGAGAAAGGAGCCCCAAGCCTGGCAGGTGATAGCAACGTAGAAGAGAACCCGGAGTGGAACTGCAGCTCGGCCTGACCTGAGTTCACCTACCAGCTTAAAGCCCTGCGTCCCGGAGGAGGTAGCCAGCTCTGCGTTTCAGACTGCCCCCGCGGTGAGAAGGAGTGGCTTGCCATTTGTATCGGGTGATATACTTTTAATTAAAATGGTAATTATTTGAGCATTCCTTAAAGTTTTACTTTGGGAATTTGCCTTCTTCCGAGCTCTGCCTTAATTAATATTCTATTTATCCCTTATTAATAAATTATATCTCAGTGTTTTCATCTACCTCCTTTGATCACAGGTTCTCAACATTCCTGAGCCGAACTCCATTCCCTGTTGACATTTAGGGTGCTATGGGCCTGACCAGGCCCTACTTAGGGGTTTGAGAATTAGGCTTCTCAATTAACTCCCACCAACATGGGGCCCCGTCTTCTTGCTGTCCAACGGGGCCCCAGGCAAGCACACAACTCCTGAGGTCAAGAGTGAGAGGACCCTGAGTGCAGCCCTTTTGATATGGCTTTCCCTTTACATCCATCCTTCTCAGTGTTGAGTGACTGACTCTCCTCAGTGATGGGTACCCTGGTGACTAGCCCTCCCCTGTGATGGTTTTCCCAGTGACAGACCCTCCCTCCATAATGAATGCCTCGGTGACTGTCCCACCTCTGTGCTTGTTGCCTAATTGACTGTCCCTCCTTTGTGATTTGTGCCTCACTTAACTGGCTCTCCTCTGTGATGGCTGTCCCAGTGACGGGCTCTTTTCTTTGATGGGTGCCCCTGTGATTAGTCTTCTTCTGTGAGAGGTGCTCCAGTAACTGGCCCTCCTCCATAATAGATGCCTCAGTGTCTGGCTGTCTTCTGCGATAAGAGTCTCAGTGACTTGGCCCCCTCCAAAATGGTGTCCCCATGATCAGCCCACCTCTGTGATGGCTGTCCCAGTGACTGGCCCTCCTCCAAAATGGGTGCCCCAGTGATTCGTGTTCATCTGTGATGTATGTTGTAGAAGCCCCTAGGAGTATGCAGACAGGTTCAGGGTAGTGGCCACAGAAACTTTAGGACTGAGTATCAAAATTAGGAAAACAACAGAAGCGCGATGGGCCGGCCCATAGGCTTCAACCCAAGATCAGAGGTGGTTACGTAAATTGAGTGAAGTCACAAAGCAAGGCAGTTGAAGATTAGGGAAGCAGTAGGTAAGTAAAGTTTACTTGGCAACTATTATGTGTCAAGCCCTATGTTAAGTGCTTTATGGACAGGGTTCCTGTTTATCTTCCAAGCCATCAGATGAGGTATAGACATTTTTGTCTTTAGTCTCCAGAAGAGAAAACCAAGCCTTAATGAAAATAATCAGCTTTTCTATAGCTATTCAGCTAGCCAGTGACCCAGTAGACCTTCAGACCTACCTCTATCAACTTTGAAGACCTCTCTCTGTTGACTGTACCACGCTGACTGAATTAGAACTGAGATCTCCCCGGCTTGACCCCCACTGCCCTTTTCTCCTAAGCCCCATACGGAGGGTGCATTAGATCTTTGCTATTCAGAGTGTGGCCCAGGGACCAGCTGCACCAACTCATTTGGGTGCATGTTAGACATGCAGAATCTCAAGTCTCACTCCACACATATGAAACTGAATCTGCACATTGACAAGGTCCCTGACATGTGCCAATATTCACTACAGTTTGGGAAGCAAACTGGAGAGCTGACATTTCTTCAGTACCTACTACTAATGCTTATGAGCTTTCCAAGGTCAATGTTATTCTTACTGAGCAGAGAAGGAGCAGTTGAGTGATTTGCCCCAGGATATATGCCCAATTAGTAGGCAGAATCCAGATGTGGTCCCTCTCCTTGGCTCTGGCCTGGAGTTCTAGCAGCTGAGGTCTAAGGATTTTCCATATTCCAAGGTTGGTGTCCTTGGGCTTCAGGAAGATGAGAATGGGGGCCGAGAGCCATTCCTAACACTCCCAAATCCCACTGGTACATTCTATTTCATCACAGTCAGACTGTAGAGACATGAACTTGGGCACAGACATTCTTGGCTTTGGCGAGAATCATATAAGCCAGACTGGTTGCTGTGGTTATTTACTGGAGAGCAGGTGTTCAGATCAGTATGTGTTTGATTAATAAATTAATAGACATTAATAAATTTCCTTTCAAATATTTGGCTTGTTTAGGAGGCAGTGTTCTTTAACTTTTGAAGGATATGGTGGGAAAGTAATTCTAAAAAGGGTCTCTGGGGACCCAGGAACAATTTATTTTAAATGTAGTTTTATTTTTTTATTTTTATTATAAAGATATGGGGTATAATTCAGGGTTAGGTATACAAACGTTGATTATGCAGGTACCCTTGTTGATGAGGTGTGCCCCTCCCTCCCCTAGTAGTTTCCCTCAACTGCCAATCCCACCCCCTCCCCTGACAGTTTTCCACTACTGCCAATCGCTTTCTTATATTATTGTAATTATTCAAGGTCCGCTTCTGAGTGAGAACATATGGTACTCTGTTCTTTGTTTCTGTGATAGATCACTAAGTATGATCGACTCTAAATCCATCCAAGTTGCTGCAGAGTCCATATGTTTGTCTTTCTTTACGGCTGCATAATATTCCATTATGTATATGTACCACATTTTTTTAATCCAGTAGAGCTTCATTGGGCAGCATGGTTGGTTCCATGTTTTTGCTATTGTGAATAGAGCTGCAACAAACACGTGTGCAGGTTCGTTTTTGTAGAATGATTTGAGTTCCTCCAGGTATATTCCCAATAGGAGAACTGCTGGGTCATATGGAAGGTCAATTTCTAGTTCTTTCAGAAATTGCCACACTGTCTTCCAAAGAGGTTGTACCAGTTTGCATTCCCACTAGCAGTGTAGAAGCGAGAAACAAATTTTCATTTGTAGTGAAGAAGAAAGCCAGTGGAACGGCAAGAGAAGGCTCTCCTAGGCACCGCCAAGTGCAGTGTTTTATTTCATTCTCAGCAACTCTACAATAATAACAATAACAACAACTGATCATCATAATGATACCAGTGTCCAACATGAACATACTGACCACTCTGTGCCAGGTGGTGTTCTAAGCCAACCTCACAACAACTTATGAGGAAGAAGTACTATTGTTATCCCCACTCTGCAGCTGAGGAACCTGGACTCTGGGAGATTGAGTGACATGTCCAAAGCATCCTGCCTAATCAGTGATGGGGCCTGGATTCAAACCCGAGTCTCCCAAGACCCCTTTCTTTTCACAGCACCATGCCCCACACGCAACCTGGATTCTATTTGCTGGACAGTTAAAGCTGACAGCTACTATTTCAGTGACAGGTTTTAGCACTGGGCATTTGTCAGCAGCCACCGAGTGGGCTTTGTCTTTTCCTTCTAGATAGGGTCACCCTTACTACCCATTTCCAGACTGGGTTTCCTTAGTTCTAGACACAGCTCTCAGTTATATCTGATCTAGTCTAAGGGCTTTGTAAGTCAAATGGAGCTGGATTCAAGTCCTGGCTCTGCTACTTTCTGTGGGACTTTGGAAAGTCATTAAATGTTCCTAAGCCTCAACTTCTATGTCAGTAAAATGGAAATAGCACCTACCTCATAGGGTGTTGTGAGGATCGAGGCAAAGTGTATGTGAAGAAACTGGCTTGGGTATTGCATTTTGCAAGGGAAGTACCTGAGTCGTAGAGAGATGAGCAGCTTGAGAAGGTTACAAGACTTCCACAAGAAGAAGAGTCCAGAACCCAGGCCTGGGTCCCTTGCTCACAACTCCCTCCATCTGCATCATCTATGCCCTGACACATCTGATGAGAAAATGCCTCCCAGAAAGCAGCTCAGGCCAGGAGGCTCTCCCAGTTTGTTTTTAGTTCCTATATCTTTGGACATCATTGATGTTGGAAGGACCGTGGTGAGGTTCAATAACCTAGCCAAGCTGTGATACGTCTCTAGAGTGACCTGACCCAGGCAGCTGTTGTCCATCAGTCAGCTTGACTGTGACCTCTTCTGAGAAGTCTTCCCTGACCTGTCAAGCTGTGGAAGCTCACTGCTCCTATTCTAGCACGTCTCTGTTTTAGTTTTTAATTATAACTCTTATTTTTTCATGTTATCATGTCGTAGTCTATGTAAGTTTGTGTTTTACTTGTATATCTTTTTAAATTGAACTTTTAAATTTCAAAATAATTGTAGATTTATATACTATTTTGAGAAGAATATAGAGAGATATTGTGTGCCCTGTATTCAGTTTTCTCTCATGGCAACATCTTGCAAAACAATAGTGAACTATTACAACCTCGATCTTGACTGTGTGTGTGTGTGTGTGTGTGTGTGTGTGTGTGTGTGTGTGTCTTTCTATTAGAATTTAAGGGCTACAAAATTTGGGATTTTGTCTTGTTCAACCCAATATTCCCAATATTTAGAACAGCATCTGGCATATAGTGGGTGCTTAATAAATGTCTGCCTAATATGTGAATAAAAATATAATGCAGGAGACCTGTATAATCTTTCGTCCCTTCCCCCTTCCTCCATCTGAGAGAGGTTCTGTGATGCCTCTCTCTGCAAAGTCACAGGTTTCTCTGTTTCTATGTGCCAAGTCTCACTAAGATCCACTAAAACAATGGTCATCAAACTGGGGGTACACAAAGATTTTCCGAGGGGTATGTGCATATGAACAGTGAGAAGGGAATTCGTTTCCAGATACTCAACCTGCTTTTCTATTTATTTCTAAACTTCATCCTTCCAAAAAGGGGTCTGCTCCAGAAAGTTCCACAGAGGCCTTTTCCCCACTTGGCAGAAAGTCGGCTCCCCCTCATTCCAGATCTTGCTAGAAGTTTTGCCCTGGGATTTCAAACCATCCGAGGTGTCCAAGAGAGGGACACATTGAAATAGTGATTTGGAGTACGCCACCTTGAATGATTAGCTAAGCTACCGTCAATGCAGAGCTTCCAGTCTTCACCTGAAGTGTGCATGTTCTGTTACAGGTAAAGGTGGGCTTGTGTCAAGATGCTCTGAGAACAGAACAGAGGAAGCAGTATAAGTTGGTGATGCCATTTCTTCTCAAGGTGCTTGGGCTGTTTTACATGATTACCATTTTTTCAAGCTAGATTGGGTAAAATTAAATCCTCAGATAAAATTTATATGTGACCACGTTCCAATTTGGGGTGCTTTATTCATTTAGGGTAGTTTGGACTTTTTTTTAAAAAATCACATTATGAAAAATGTATTTAAGTTCTAGCTAATCTTAATCTTATTTCATTATAAAAATGGATAGTATTTTCTATTTCCATTAACACAAAGTACACTTATGTACCCACATGATGACAAGTCCTAGAGAGTCAGTTTAACGGTGTGCGAGGGAGTCCAGATGTTTTCACTATTCTTTTTGGGGGGGATGGGAGCAAAAAGACTGAAGGCCACTGAGACAACACAGCCATTTGGAAAGCCATTATCAGCTGCCATTTTGATTCAAGATGGAATGTCATGGGCATTCTGAAACCTTTTCATTACATCCCGAATTTGATGCAATCAGTCTACTCCCTGAAAAGTTATCAAGAAGCAGCCAGGCTACAAATGCTCAGGGTTGAATAGTTCTCTTGAAAGAGGCCTCACTGTGTTCAGCTGATAATCAAACGAATGGCTGCATCGAGATAGGTCGCTGAGGGGGACCCACAACTCCCCATCTCTTATTCAAGCCAGGGCTCTGTTTCTCTCCCGATAGGAGCGCGTAATCCCATCAGTGCCAATGGGAGTTATGTGCCTGCCTTACTGGAGACAATAGTCCGACTGAGAAGGACAATTGTTCCCAGCAACTGAGGGGGTAAACACGATTGGCTGTTCCCAGCCACCATCCCAAAGGACGGAGCTGAGCCCCAAAGCCCTTTCTTTGTTCGGTTGCAGAGCCGGGGGGGGGCTCAGCCTGCCTTCCTCTCCTGCCGCGGCTGCCGCCACCCACCCTCGGTGGCAACCTCTCCCTGAGTTATTCCCACTGTCCCACCAAGACTGGTTGCACTCAAAGGTCTTCCAGCACCTCTTCTCCTCGCTCCCCTGTCCTTCTAAAGACCAGCCCAAGGATCCTTCTCTCTTTCACCCTTCACAAGGAAATCATAACCATGTTGGCAAGAAGAATTGAGGCCATTTCTTGCCCACTTCTGATTTCCCAGGCACTAAGTATCTTATACACATTTGTGTATTTAACTACACGTTTTCTCAGTGACTCTGCAAGGCAAAATATCCCATTAAATACGGCAAAATGGAGTCTAAAGCAAGTCACACACCTGGTAAGTTGCAGAACCCAGGTTTAACCCCCCAGGGACTATCCATCACCAAAGTCCTATGCTCCAGGTTACTCTAGTGTTTCCCAAAGCACGCTTCCTTTGGGACACAGTGAGACAAAGTGTGGAAGATGCTGGAACTTCTCCTCCCACCCTAGTTCCTTTCTTGAAGATTCCCAATGCACTTTCATTTATTTTTTTAAAGATCCTGCAGAAAAACAAAACCGTTCATTTTGTTTAACTCAGTATTTCCGAAGTTTTTACTTTTTTTCGTTTTTGCACCAAACGCATTATACGCTGTTAAATGCTAAACTATATTATAATGGGGTGAGGGAGGAGCCAGCCAGAGAAGGTTATAAATGGGGTTGGTCCTTGAGTCCATGGCCCTGGGAACCAGCAGCAGAGGCAAATGCATTGACCCCTACTCTGGACTTTGGGTGGCTGGTGGGAGAATCATATCACAGCTCAAGACTCCATCTTCCAGCATCTGTTATACCAAAAATGTAACCTGCTTTCCCATGGCAGGGGAAAAGACAATTTGTTCTGGAAGACAGGGAAGGAGAGATCGAAGGGCTGTGTTGAAATGACTGCCCTGTGATAGAGCTGAAATTCAGAGACAAGAGTTTTAACAGAGATGAAGACGCTGGATCATGTGGCCCATCTGTGGGGGCCAGCATCCACGGCAGAGTCCCCATGTGACTCTGGCTGTCCTCGAGGCTCTCGTAGCAGCAGGCTGAGGCTGGGGCCCCTCCACTGTGCCCATGGGCTTCTCCCCCCATACAGGGGTTGTACTCACAGCTGAGGCCCCTGATCTTTTTGTCCCACTTGAGAGAAGGGACAGGGCCTCGGGCATCAGCAGAGCGTGAGGCCCAGGCTGATGTGGGACATGCCAAAATGACATGTCGTGGGGATTTGTGGGCCTCACTGGAGCCATTTCCTCCAGGGGGTCATTTTATTTCGTTCCAATTGGACCCTATGATTGGTCTCAGCCCTGGGCCACCTGGTATCCTGGCTCCATATGGCAATGGCCAGGAAGATGCCATTTCTCAATTGAAATATGCTTCTGCCTGACTGTGGATCTGTCTGTAATTGCCTTTGGCTGGAAAGGGGCTTTGATTTTTGAAACTTATCTAGGAAGTAATTTCTCCACTTTTGATTTGTTGCACTGATGGGTCAGTGTCTTCTCTATTAATTTAAACTGAGAGTCACAGCATGGGAAAGGCACACAGAGTCTTAGAGGTCAGCAAAGCCCGCCTTGACCTCGTAAGGGAATCCCTTTCACACACACTTGACAGATGGTCTTTGAGCCTCTAGCTGAGCACAGCCACAGACGGGGAGCTCACTCTCTCACTGCGCAGACCTAACTGCTGTCGTCCAATTCTTGGCAAGTCTGACCCCACTTGGAGCTAATCGCGGGCACCCTTTAAGGGACACTCACGACCTGCCAGACATGATGCCAGGCATTTTCCATGTATATCTTATTTAATCTTCATAACAACCTTCTAAGATAGATTCTCTTCTTATTATCATTTTGCAGAAAGAGTAAAACAAGTCACAGAGGGTTAAGGAACTCCAGTGACGGAGCTGTGAATTTAGGAAGGGTCACTGCATAGCCCAAACTCTTAAGTACTTCGCTATGTTGCCTTGGGTAAGAATAGCTGACATGCCAGGCTTAGTGGCTCTGGCTGTAATCCTGTGCTTTTGGGAGGCTGAGGTGAGTGGATTGCCTGAGCCCATGGATTCGTGACCCGCCTGGGCAGCCAGACCTCATCTCTACAATAAATCAAAAAATCAGCCAAGCGTGGTAGCACATGCCTGTAATTCCGGCTACTCGGAAGGCCGAGGCGGAAGGATAGCCGAAGCCCAGCAGGCGAGGCTGCGGTGGCCAGGAGCGGCCACTGCACTCAAGTCTGGGGAGAATCCAACTCAAAAAAAAGAATAGCTGACACTGATGGAGTATTTACTTGGGGACAAGCCCTGTGCAGGGGCGTTTCATTTATACAATCTCATTTTGTTAACAACCATGGAGTTCTTATTATGCCCATTTTAGAGATAAGGATCCCAAACACCCAGAGGTTGTGATTCAACCGAGGTCACCAGCAGAGCTGTGGCTCCAACCAAGGTCTTTTTGACCCTAAGCACACATACTCCATTAAAAGCTCTAGAGCTGCCTAAGCCATCCCTCAGGTGAAGAAGCAGACTCAGAAAACAGGTGTTGTCCCAAGTTTCGAACTAGAAGGTGACACAGCCAGGTCTGCCTGATTCTGATCCTCAGCACCTCCTCATTCTTCTGCCACCTGGGCCACAGGAGACAAGGCGGCCCCCTCTGTTTAGGGAAGAAGCCCACCTTCATGTAGCCAGGCAAGCATGGACCTGATCACCCATGTTTGAGAACTGTCCAATTAGCGAAAGCTTATGGTCACTTCCAAATTCTGAGATTCAAAGAGCTCCTGCATCCATCCTTGGCCACCTTCCGTATAGGGTCATGAAAAGCAATGTAAGTTTGAGAGTCAGGGGTTCAAATCCCTTCTCTGCCATTTTCTATCTGTGTGACTTAAAGCTCATTGAGTCACCCCCCACCCCAGAGGCTCAGTTTCCTTGTCTATAAAACAGAGATGGACATGACTGCCTAGTATGGGGATCAGTCTTCCTCTGTTGGAAGTTTGAGTTTCCTCCTGGGAGTCCTTTCAAAATGTATCTGTGAAGCTCTGGGAATTATGATTGGAGCTGTGATGATGTGTGTTGCCAACCAGCAT
The DNA here is from genome assembly GCF_000164805.1 of Carlito syrichta. Lineage (NCBI taxonomy): Eukaryota > Metazoa > Chordata > Mammalia > Primates > Tarsiidae > Carlito > Carlito syrichta. The sequence goes on from NW_007234498.1 coordinate 136,852, forward strand.
GACCACAATCATTGATGAAAAGTCATCAATGTTTTCCATGTTTATTTGTATGTTCCCACATCTATTCCTTTTTCATCACTTTTCCTTTATAGCAAATCTCACCTAACCCCACTGACACAGCCTCTCCTCGTCTTCCTTCTCTTTTGAGAAAGGTTCGGCCTGACATGGCAGTTTCAAACCATAGACTTTGGAGTCAATGTCTTGCCACTTTCAGTAGTATAACCCTTTTTTTTTTGAGTTGGAGTCTCACTCTGACGCCTAGACTGGAGTGCAGTGGCACGCTCCCATCCACCACAGCCTCGACCTGCTGGGGTCCGGAGATCCTTCCACCTCAGCCTTCCAAGTAGCTGGAACTACAGGCGCACGCTACCATGCCTGGCTAATTTTTGATTTATTGTAGAGACAAGGTCTCGCCAAGTTGCCCAGGTGGGTCTCGAACCTGCGGGCTCAGTAATCCACTCGTCTCGGCCTCCCAAAGAGCTGGGATTATAGGCTGAGCCACAGAGCCCAGCCAGTGGTGTAACATTATACAAAGTTTATACAACTTCCCTGAGCCTTGCTGCCTTTGCCTACAAAAAGAGCGAAATTACCTGCCTTTCCCCCATAGTGTTGTTTACTGTTAAACGAGATACTCATAGTAGGTGTTCAAACGTTACTTCTCTTTCTCTTCCTTGCCCTCTCCTGTCTCACCTTGACTAACTCTGACTTTAACCTCTCAACTGTACCAAATGCTACTTGTCACCTCATCATTCTCTTGTAGTGCCCCAAGTATTTCTAGAATGGTCATGCTCTCAGTTTGAGTTCAGGATAATCTATCAAATATAATGGATGTGCATATACTCTGTAGCCTTATTGGAAAGTAAACCACTTGCTGGGCTCGGTGGCTCAGCCTGTCATTCCAGCACTTTGGGAGGCCAAGGCGAGTGGATTGACTGAGCCTACAGACTCGAGACCAGCCCACTCAACTTGGCGAGACCTCGTCTCTACAAGAAATCAAAAATTAGCCAGGCATGGTAGTATGCTTCTAATTCTGGCTACTTGGAAGACCGAGGCAGAAGGGTCGCTGGAGCCCAGTGGGTCGGCACTGGGGTGGCCGTGAGCATGCCACTGTACTCCAGCCTGGGTGATAGAGTGAGACTCCAACTCAAAAAAAAAAAAAAAAGAAAAGAAAAATAAATGTAAACCACTTATTTTGCCCTTCCGGACCAAAGCTTATGAATATATACTTTTACAACAACATGATTTGTGTTTTATTTGTTGCAATAATATTATTGAGCATTTATAGGTATGTGGTGCTTAATATTGCACCTGGCACATAATAAGTGCTCAATAAATGTTCAACTGCCTCCCTGGAGTCCACATTCCACACATGGGTAATTAAAGTCAGGCAGGGACTGGGCGGGCTGTGTTCCACCCTCTGTTCCACTTGTCTGTGTTGACAGCTTGGGAGAGAATTCACTCTTGGGAAGAAACGGAGTTTACCATGCAGTCTCTTTCCAGCTCTTCACCTCTTGGCTGCCCACCTGGCCACCTTAGCCTCCTGGAGACCATGAGAAGAAAGTCTGGGGAGCTAGAGGGGGGGATGAAGCCAGAAGGAGCCCTGGCTTTGGAGCCAGGCAGAGCTGGGTGTGAGCCTGACCCTGCCACTCACCGGCTGTAAGACCCCGGGCAAATCTTCCAAACTCTCTCTGGGCCTAAAATGTTTGCGAGTGACTCACAGCAAAGGGATGCTCCCACAATACCTGCCTCACCAAAATGTTGCAAGGACAGCTTGGGTCCACACATGTGGGGCGCCCAGCACAGTTAGGCCATGGCAAGTGTCTGATTTCCACCTTCGCTTTTAGCACCAGAGTGAGCAGTTGCTGTAACTAAAGACTTTTTCCTCCCCTGAAGCGGCTCTGGGCCTTGGTGTGCTTGTCCATCCGCTCATTCATGTCGTGTGGACCTGCTGCCCATCACAGCCCTCCACGCCAAGGTGGGCATGTATTATTGGGCACTCACAGGAGGACCAAGCTGCTACCGGGACCTAATTGGCACCTGCCCTAAACTTTCACAAGGCGGGCAGATGCGTGTCCCCGGTCCGCCTCCAGGGCGCTTGACATGGGCATGGCAGCCAGCCAAATCACTTGCTACCCATGTGTCCTGTCTCCATCTCTTTCCCATGAAGCCTCTTTGGTTCAGAGACTGACATTTGTCCTGGATGTAACTTCCAGGAATGTCAGGTGGATGGTGAGAAGAAGAAGACATGGGTGGTGGTGTCCACCGTAAGGTAGAGACTTTGCTGGAAGCCTCGTTCACTTAAGGGGCTGACACGGAGGCACTGAGAGTCGGTTTCTTATCAGACAATGTAGAGTAGAATGAACAGGCCAAATAAGGAAGCAGTAGTGGCTTTTTGTTCCCCAGAGGGTGCTAAACATTTGGGGAAATAAATATTGTGGCAACTAAACGCTAGGAAAATCACCTAATTGTCAAACATTTTAAAGCAGAAGAATTCTTTTGGCGTTTGTCTTCAAAACACTTCTTTAAGTAGTTAAGTTTATAATCTGTAATATAAATGTAAGCAGAGCTGTTCCAAGCGGGTTGGGGAAGAAGGGGCTCCCTCCTCCCTGAGGAAGTTTCCATCAGATGCTTCCAGGGAAGCCTAGAATTCATGGAGCTCAGTTCTGAAACCAGGGAAATCCAGGACACCACACTAAACTGCATGCACGCAGGCATAGGAAACAGATACACAGAAGTTTGCTTGAAAAGAAATCTCATCCCCATTTGGTCTTGATTTGGGATCTCTAGCAAGACCTGACAGATTTCTGAAGAGCAGATGACAGGGAGGCTGAAACCCCAGGCTGGAGACTCCCTCTCTCAAATCTAGAGGTTTTGTCCCCGAGTTCCTGCTGAGGGCCAGGGTGATGGATAGGAGTCCAGTGGCAGCTGTGACTCACAGAGGCCTCGTGCTAGGCTCTGCTGGGGGCCCTGGGTATGGGGCCCGGACAGTAAAAGCTAAGCCTGGCAGCCGGGCAGCGCGGCCGCCTCTCCTCAGAATCCTCAGCCCTCCAAACCACCTGCAGAGTGGGGTGACTTCCTGGGGAATGGGGGGCTGTGTATAGGAGGAGGGGTTGGTTGCCATGGCAACCACCCTCTGTTGTCCGAACTCTGGCATCAGACACCCTAGGTTTTAAGGGGCATTTTCTATTATTCAAATTGCCTTGGAGGATGTAGAAAAGAGCTTATTTCCCAGGTTTTGAGTGCTGCCTTTCATGAACTTTCTCTCAAGTTTCCCTAAAAGTGTAGCCATTTCCATGTTATTACTTCCCGCTGCCCTCTGTTTTCTCCGCCTCTCTCTCTTTGAGATGGGAGGCTACCTCCCCAACAGACATCACTTTCTAACCCTTGGGGCAAACATTTCCCCACATATAAGATGGGAGAGCTCTAGAATCCTTCCAGAAAGACAACTTCTGGCTGAGTTTGGGAGATCAGCTGGAGTTGAGGTCCTACTGACACCTGGATTCTGAAAGTTCAGATGTCACCTTTTCTCCTTTCTTCTTAATGGCAGGCACAGAATCGGAGGTGGGTACACAGGGACCATGTCCTGCTGCCTTTGGACACTGGCATGGAGGCGGTCTCTGTGCACCCACTCCCCGCAGCCCCTATCCTGGCCCTGTACCACTACTGCCCAGGCATGAATGATCCGACAGGAACTTGAGCCCAGTTCTCCAGGTGATGGAAAGCATTTGTTCTGAGTCAGCCGGGGTTGCTGCAAAGCTGTCTGCACAACCCAGGGGTAGGCCGGGCTCAGGCCTGGTGTAAGGGAGATGTCAAGATGAGGGAAACACTTGGGTGCCTCTTGCCCACCCCCCACTGTGATGCCAAATAGAAGTGGGACTCAACCATGAAACACAGCACTGCTGACATTCACATAGTTTCCTTTTGGCTTTTTGGTTTTGTTCTTTTTTTAGTTGGAGTCTCACTCTGACGCCCAGGCTGGAATGCAGTAGCATGCTCACAGCCGCAGCCTCAACCTGCTGGACTCAGGCAGTCTTTCCTCCTCAACCTCCCAATAGCTGGAACCATAGGTGCATACTATCACACCGGCCTTATTTTTTATTTTTATTTTTTATTGTAGAGACAAGGTCTCACCAAGTTGCCCAGGCTGGTCTCGAACCTCTGAGCTCAGGAAATCCTCTCGCCTCGGCCTCCCAAAGTGCTGGGATGACAGGCTTGAGCCTCTGCGCCGTGCCCCTTCTGTCTTTTCTAGTGCCAACTTGGGATTACTTCACTGAAACTGATTTTCTTCCTTCCTTTCTTTCTCCCACCACTGCTCCTTCCAGTCCTACTTGGCTGTGGGTCCTTCCTCTGCATTTTGGGCTATCAGACATGGAGAGGGGCTGCTGGCTTCCCACTGCAGACTCCATCTTTTCTGCCTCTTTTGACCTCTCGAGTTGTGCTTTTATCTTGCCCTTCCTTGGGTCCTTTACTAAGGGAGGAGTGGGGGAGCTAAAGTCTTGGGGAGATGTAGGGCCCCATCCCATCCGTTCTCCAGAGTGCCAGGACTTGTACTTTCAGGGTAGCTGTAATAATAACAATAGCAGTAATAATAACAAAAGGGCCTGAGAACTCACTTTTACTACAAGGAATGGGCTGGCTTTTCGAGATGATTCTGGGTTCTGATTTCGTGCTCATGAAAACAAAGCCATTGTAGTCCAGATAATAAAAGTTTCAATGTCTGCAACTTGATGGGTGCACAGAAATGCTTGCAGGATGGGTAAAGGTGATGTAAATATGAGCTCTGCCTCTGATTTGCAGATGGGAAGCCCAGCCTGCAAGGGGTTAAACCTCCTAGCTAGCGAGGAACAGGGTTAAATTCAGATTCGCAGGGGCCTGACTCTGTGGCTGCCATTTTTTTCTCCTTAAATATCTCTTAGTTCATGGGCTAGGTTTAGCAATGATGTTCGTTGCATGACAATTTCATGGCTGTCAGTAATGGGTATCTCCAAAGCGCAATTCACAGAAGAAGATAAAAGAAAGAAACTTAAGGAGAGGGCATGGCAATGAAAGCAAAATCTCAAAACGGCAAAGATGTGTAGTCAGAGGGAAGTCGGACGAAGAGGGAATTCAGTTATCACCCTTCACTTCAGAATAGCAAACATTTTCGCAGCCCTATGGTGTGCCAGGTTTTATTCTAAGAGCCGTGGTGGCCTTGTGTACCCCAGGAGGGAGGGCCTGTGCATATCTCCATTTCACAGATACAGTCACTGAGGACAGAGACGTCATTTGCTCAAGGTCACCCTGAAGTTTAGTGGAAGAGGGGGACTTATGAACCACGTGGTCTGGGCTCACAACCCAAGAGTGTGCCCCTTACCAATATCCTGCCACTGTGACCTGACTTCTTGCAATACTGTGGCAAGAACGGAAACTAGGTGAAGTCATCTCAAACAGGATTCTGCCTCTGAGGGCTGCCTGCCAGGATAAGGGGACTCCAGCACCAGAATCACACATGAGTACGGCACTGCAGGACAGCTCAAAGGAGGAGGTGTGAGAGGCCACCTGGGGCCTCCCCAAGTCACAAATGACACAGTGTGAACCCCCAGTGGACACCGCCCAAGAACCCAAACTGTACCATAAGCATTATGCCATCTGCTCCACCACGTGACAATGACGTTAGTCCTGTGAAAATCTGCCCTTTACCAATAGCCCATCCTGTGTCCAGTCCGTAGCTCTCAAGGGGTCGTTACTACCAGGAGAGTAGAAGGAGGGAAGATGGGTCTGAGAAAGCAGGGCCCCCGCCTCCAATTCTATTGTCTGGAGACCCAGGACTCACACCTCACTCAGGGAGATAGGACACACGTGGGGTCAGATGAGAGATTCCCATTCTGATTTAAATTGCACTGGACTGCTTATTATCTGAAAATGGGATTGTTCTAATACCTGAAGGCAACCAGAAAAAACTCCGGGACCTGCCTGAGACATTGTCTAGGGGCAAGGAGGCGACATCTGATGCAACAATATCTAAAAGAAAAGAATGGAGCTATTCCTGATACCCATTTAATCAAATGGTCACATGAAGAAAATCAATGGTTGAGCAACTGTTTTCTTCCAGAAGCCCACAGGCCCCTCTCTTCTATAAGGAACCAGAAGGGAGCAAGGTGCACGTTTATTAAGCCCACGCTGTGTGTAGGCACTGTGCCAGAGCTCATGAGCCTAAAACTCCGTGACATCGTCCCAATAATCCCATGAGTGTGGGATCAACAATGTTCATTTCATAGATGAGGAAACTGTGGCCCACAGAGGTTGAAGACTGCCTGAGGGCAGATAGATATGTTGTGGATTGCAGAGCAGAGATTCAAGCTTGATGGACCAGGGAAGAGACTATGCCCGTGCCTCGCCGCCACCTCTTCCGGCGCTCAGGGAACATTTGCTGACAAGTGACCGCCAGGTTCGGCTTCCCACATGGCCCTCGTGTCTCTCCGGAAGGACATCACCCACCCCCATCACCTCCTTCACTACAATGTATACAAGTCCCGTGTGGGGGAGAGCAGGCTGGCCTGTCATTGTGAGCAAGTCCTAGACACATGCAAACCCGACCGTAGGTATCCAGCGGTTAGGGCCAGGCGTTCTCTGCACATGGCCTCTTCCACAGGGACCTTCTTGAAGTCCATCCCCTTGAGGAAGGAGTCTGAAGTCCTGGCTGAGCCTCAGAGAGGTCAAGGGCATCCCCTTGGGCATAGCAAGTCCTCCTTGCTGAGG
>NW_007234498.1:143609-143984 GCF_000164805.1 Carlito syrichta
CGCCCCGCAGCCCACCAGGTGTCTGCCCTGTCAGCTTCCTCTGTGTCATGTTGCAGAACATTGGAATTGGCAAAGCTGACGGAGGTTACACACCGCGTGGTTCAGAATAGCAGCTTAAGCAGATGTCTTGTCAAAACAGAGTAAGAAACTGTGAAGAAATAGTCTGTGAAACCCAGCCACGTCCTGCTTCCTCTCATTTCTGCGGTAAAATAGAGGTGGGGAGAAAAAAAGGTTTAGTTCTTTGAGGATGGCGCGTTGCACACGCCATGCACACCTGACTTCTAGAATTGCCGTTCTAGATCAGGTGTGCTGACCGTCCTCTTACCCTTCCTTTCCTCATGGTTCTTCCCCATCCCCGCACTCCCTCCCCCGCTC
>NW_007234498.1:144004-194205 GCF_000164805.1 Carlito syrichta
CGCCTCTTCTTTGGAGAGGACATGAGCTCCCTGCCTGCAGCCCTGGGTTCCTGGGGGCTTCTGAGGCCTGGACGCTCCCTTCCCTTGTCTGAGGAGGAAGGAGAGGCTGGTGAATTATGGATGAGGCTTGAGCTCCATGGACGCCCAGGGCTGAGCCTGGGGTGGCCTGGGACCCCCGGAGAAGGCAGCAAGACCGGTCAGTTTGGGAGACTGGGCAGAGTCCCTCGGGGTATAGGTGGCAGGGGAGGAGTGGGAAGAAGGGCCCAGCTCCACAGAGGCAGGCGGCCTCGCGTTTGCCTCTTTGCTGCGCCTGGATCTGGGAGGCCCAAGAGCGAGAGTCACTGGGAATCAGGGACAGATGGAGCCACCAGAGGGGAGGTGTGTGCAGGCGTCCGCGGGGAATTCACAGTTTACAGTCATTGAGTGTTCAGCCGCCTCACTCTGCCCCTCTCTGCGTGTCGGAATCGATTCCCAGAAACCCAGGGGCAGCTCCCTCATGGCGGGAGGGTCGTGGAGCCAGGGCCTGCCTGGGGGACTCTGGGCTGCAGGACTTGAGGCCACCTTTTCCCTCCCCCTCCGCTTCCTCCCATCCCACCCAGCCTGCGCAGAATCCCCTCCAGCCTGAATTCCATTTGGGCCAAAGAACACAAGAAGAAACTCCATTTGTCACAAGGCTGTGGAACAACATTAAGTGGAACCACTCTGTGACATGAAGGACAAGGACAGCAGAACCGTAAATTATTCAGCCTCACAGACATTATAGGCGTTTAGGAGAGAAAGTGAGAAAGAGATTATTTCAGCACCGTGGTGTAAAAGAGCTGAACAGCATTTGCTGGCCGGCATGCTGTGCGGATTCTCTGCCTTAAAGCAGCTCTCTCTGAGGGGCTGTTTCCTGGGTAGCCGTGCTACCCACCGAGGAATTTGCTTACTGCGTTAGCACTAAGGTTGCATTGTGAGTTTGTCAGTGTGTGTGGATTGAGAGAGAGAGGGAGAGGGAGGGAGGGAGGGAGAAAGCTGAGGCCGTCCTGTTCAAGGCAGGGAAATGAACAGGAAATGAACATGTAAGCAGAAATCCTCTTCCTTGCCCCCTGCATCCGTGGGGTGAAAGGGAAGGCCGATTTTGCAACCCTGGGGCCTGGGCCCGGCTCTGTGCTATGATCTCCATGAATACACCAGTACAGGAAAATGGCCCTTGGTGGGGAGAGGCTGTCCCCTCCCTTGGACTCTTGAGAGGGGCAGCACAATTTCAGTGCCAGCCCCCATCTCCAGCCCAGATGGACTGTCAAGCCAGTCTTTTTCAAGGAAGTCCAGAAATTCCTTAAACCCAGAGTCTGAGATAGCAGGAGGTCAACAGCCTCTACCTTCCACTTGGGGCCCCTCCCTTGTTAATTTCACTGTCTTGAGCAGGACTCTCAATCGGGTGGGGAAATGAGAGGATTCGGCTTCTTGGATGTGTCCCAGTGCCTTGTGGAAGGAGGAAGAGAGATAGGGAGCCACGCCTGCTTGAGTCCATCCTCCCCCCTGTGCCACCCACCCGGGGCTCCAGGCCTTCACCTGAGCAGCAGCTATACCCCAAATACAGACCCTCCCCCTCCAACACACACTGTTTCTTTCTCCCTGCCCTCACCCCATCCTACCCCACCCCAGGATGAGGGAGGGAAGGCGTTGGCCAGCACATTGTCAAATGCCCCGGAAACAGAGAGCTTGAGCTGCTGGTGGTCCCAATCTGGTTTGCATCTCCACCTCTGGGCAATATTGTTGGTAACAAACGGATGTATTTAACAGAAGAGCCCATTCAAATGTGCTTTGGCATTGCACGTCAAGTCCAACCCTGGCCAGAAGGTCTGGTCTTTCCTTTCTGGGGAGACATGACACGGCTGCCAGGGCTCCAGGGGCCCAGGTGGAGGAGGGGTTCATAGCTAACACCAGTCTCTGTGCCAGCCGGGAAGTAATCCGATGGCGGAGGCCCAGAGTGGGTAGCAAACCCCTCCATGCTTTGAGCAGTGCAGTGCTGCTCTCTGCTGGTGGGTCTGGACTGAGCCGCTGGGTGGGCTGTACAGATTCACAGGCCCCGAGCAGGCTGGAAGGGCCTTGCACCCAGGAGGAAGGGAGGCTGGTCCCTGTTTCCCTGGCAACAGAGAAGGGGACCCAGCATTTCTCACTGAAAATCTATGTGAGCTCCCCTGCTTTTTCTTCTTTGAAATACTGTGCTCAAAGCCCAGGGGGTTATGCGGAATAAGGGTGGCCAGAGGGTTAGAGCCCTCTAGAGGCCAAAACAGTGCCCCAAAATCTGTCCCTAGGTTTGCAGGGTTTTTAGTTTATTCAGAAGACAATCTGAGAATCAGATTTCAGAATTGTAACTTGACAGCTGAGCACAGTGTGGCACAGAGGTGAAACTCTTTTCCTGGAGCCACACAGCTGGCCAGCAGCAGAAGAGGACTGAATCTGGGCTGTCCGATGCCAGTGCCCACAGGAGCCCAACCGAATGGCTCGGGTCTTCTCTCTGAATATGAGAGTGAGGGCAGGGAATGCCTAACCGTCTGGGGGAGGCATCAGGCTCCATGCCCGACTTCTCCCCACTAATGGGGTAGGATTTTGTCTGGATAACGGGTTCCTCAGAACCCAGAGTTAGTGGAGGCAGCCTGTGGACTGTGGACTCATGGGCCCGTGGACCTGGGATATGGGCTCGTGGCCTGGCTCTGAGTTCTAGTTCTGCTGAGTTCTAGCCCTGCTTTGTGACTTTCACATCCTCCGGGACTCTGTTTCTCATCTGTAATATGGAGCAAGTCAGGACTAGGGCGAGGGAGTGATGCTGTTGTTGTTTTAGCCAGCAAGGATCTTTTGCTAAATGGTTGCATGGATACCATGATTTGGGGAAAAAAAAAAATCTTACCTATTCCTGTAAGGAAAAAGTCTTACCTATCAATGTTTTGATTAAACAAAGTTATGCAACTGCCTTAGATTGAGTTTGCCTAGGAAACTGAGATGGAGATCGGAAGTGCGGGGGAAATTGGGGTGTGTCCTGGCAACACTGTCAATGAGGGAAGGAGGGATGGAGGGAGGGAGGGAGAGGAGAGGGAGGGAGAGAGAGGAGGGAGGGAGGGAAGAGAAGGGAGGGAAGGAGGGAGGGAGAGAGAGAGAGAGAAAGAGAGGAGGAAGGGCAAGGAGAGAGGGAAGAACAGAGGGAGGGAGAAAGAGAGGGAGAGATAGGAAGTGAGAGAGGGAGAGGAAGAGGAAGGAGGGAGGGATGAAGAGAGGGTGAGAGGGAGGGAAGCAGAGAGCGAGGTGGAGGGAGAAGTTGGACATGACACATGAGCAGCAAAGGCCTCAGCTGGTCCCTGGGCGGTCCTGGGATGAGCTGCAGAGCTGTCTCTGGTGGGGGAGGGAGCTGGGACCTTGGGCAAAGCAGCTCCCTTCAGCCAATGCAATTCCTGGGGAAGGATCAGCCATAAGCCTACCCTCCCAGAGCTTAGGGCTAAGGGCCTCCATCCTGAGGGGTCTGGGCCCCACCCTACAGCACCCACTCCAGTGATTGTGTGTTCAGACCGCAATGCCCTTCTCTTTGCAGAAGTTTTGCATGGAAGGCCTGACCGAAGGTCAGTGTTCAAGTTTTGTCAGATGTTTTGGAAATATAAGTTGCTCACGGTTTGCCTTTTCACATTCTTGTCTTCCCGGATACTAAGGTCCAGGGGCTCAGGGTGAAAACATCACTTCTCCTTCCCAGTATTCCCTGAGGGTGTGGTGTGTTTATATCCTGGAGATGCCACCACCAGGGAACAATAGTGAACTCCTCCAGTGGGCCTGCTCCTGTTCTCATGGTGCCTGAGAAGGGGACGTGCCTTCCCAGAGCCTACCCCAGCCTGGGCGCAAGGCTTGGAGGCAGAGCCTGGCTAGAATTCAGCCATGCTTAGCACCTGGGTCGGGTGCAGCCTACACACCTTTCCAGGGAGTCCCGTCCTTCCATCTGTCTTCCTCCTCCTCAGCCTCCCTTTCTTCTCCCATTCCAGGTCTTCCCTCTTCTTCTGCCCTCCGGATTCCATGTTATCCAGCTCCCCAAGAGCAGGGAAGGGTGTCAGAGCCTCGAAAATATTCACTCGGCCCTTGCTAGGAATCTCACCTAAGAAATCATCTAAAATACGGGTGATCCTTCATGAGAGAAGATGCTCATCTCAATGTCGTTTATAAAAGTGACAGAGTCAAGTCATTCTAATGGCAAACCACAGGGGAAGGGTGAATTACAGTGTATCCACGAAAAGACCATCATGCCACCACTAAAAACGATGTGTGTAAGAAACTCTGTGAAAACATGCATATGGCTAGTTAACAATGCGGGCCACAAAGTTATATCATGAATCCTGATTGCAACCATGCGAAATAAGTAAGCAGTTAAAGACCAGCAGGAAAATCTGAACTGCTCGTGGCCTTGGCTGAGGGCACCACAGCAGGGGTCTCTCAACCCTTCTCATGCCACAAATGCCTTTGGCCTCTTGATAGGCCTCTAAGCTCCTTCTCAGCATGTTGTTAATTGCCTGAAATATGAAATATGGACTTTCAAAGAAAGTCAAGAGACTGAAACCAATAAGATTCAAAATAGTAAAGCAATTTTGCAGTATGTGTGCTTTTTTAAACACCTTAAATAACAAGACCTAGCAGATCAAATAATCACCTATAAAGTAGTGATGAGTTTGAGCAGAATTTCAGAATACTTGCAGTAACTAAAATGTGATATGAAAATGTCTGAGATTTCTAACAGACAGAGTTGCCTGATAGCTAAGACTATTGTGATTTGATGCCAGTATTCATGATGAATGGAAATGCTGTGCTTTAGTTAAATACTGAAATATAATATCATTTTTCCTATCTAAATTCATGTACCCTCTGAACCTCTTATGGGTCTTTGAGGCAGGGATTCATGGTCTTTGATTTTAAAATCCCTATATCAGAGATTCTTTCTTTCTTTTCTCTCTCTCTTTCGATTTCCAAATTTTATGTAATAGACATGCATTACTTTTATACTGTAGAATAATCAAGAGACTTTAAAATTAAGTAAGCATGGCTGGGAGCAGTGGCTCCTGCCTACAATCCCTACTTTGGGTGGCCGAGGTGAGAGGATTGCCTGAGCGCACAGGTTCAAGACCAGCCTGGGCAGCTTGGTGAGACCTCATCTCTACAATAAATTAAGAAAAATTAGCCGGGCATGACAACGCATGCCTGTAATTCCAGCTACTTGAAAGGATCGCCTGAGCCCAGCTGGTTGGGGCTGCAGTGGCCATGAGGGTGTCACTGCACTCCAGCCTGGGTGACACAGTGAGACTCTGACTCAAAAAAAAAAAAAAGTAAAATTAAATAAAGCAAATGAACAAAGAATATATGATTCAGACTTAATTGCTCATGGGATGATAAGACACTAAGTGCTCTGAGATGCCATATCATTCACTCCTCAGGTTGGCTCAGTTCAAGAGATGCTGTTAGCATAGCCATTTTGCAAATGAAGACATTGATGCCAGGAGTGGTTAAGAGACTTGTCCAAAGTCACACAGGCAGTGAATGATAGAGGCAGAATTTGAACTGAGATCTTTCTTTCAAGGAGCCCAGACTCTTACTTGTTAGACGCCACTGAGCCCCACAACCTATGTTTATGACGAGTAAGGTGAATATTTTGTGCATTTGATTTATTTTAGACACAGTGAAGTACCCTATTAACCCGAATGTTTCTCTTGCTGGAGTCCAGCTGCCTCTGTTTCAGAGTTGTCTATGCAATGCTCTGAGTACCACTGGGACCTGCGTTTGCTACAAGTCTGTGGAAGACTTAGACGGAACACCCTGTTTCCCCAATGCTCTGTTGGTTCCCTGCGCTAATCTACAGGCGCTCAGCTGAGCTTCAGGAGGACGCTTCCCTCTGAGCTTTGAACATGGCTGAAATGGGGCCCAAACAGAACAGAACCGGGTCTGCAGCTCCGTTTGGGAAGCACGTGGTGGGGTCAGGGATGACGAATTCTCAAACTGCATTCCTGCAGCCTGGAGGTTCCAAAACAGGATAGCTGGACAGCTGCTAGCCACTTGGGGGCAGCATCGAGCCACAATTACGTGGGAGTGGGGAGCAGGGGGGCCGCTCTTGTCCGGTAACTCTCCTGTGAGCAGCCCTGGGGCCTCCTCTTTGGAAGTGGGGGCGCTCCTGGGAACCACACCGGGAAGGACAATCTCTCTAATAACTCTGGGAGGCCTCGCTCCTTTTACGACGGGGCAGTATGGCATGGTGCTTATAAACTGGACTCCAGGGAGTTCATCTACTTGTGTTTCAGTACAGCTCTGCTGTGTATCGGGTGTGTCACTTTTGGGGGCCTCAGTTCCTCCATGGGGTTGATATGAGGACGAAATGAATTCACACAAAGCAGGCCCTCTTCCAGTTATCTATTGCTGCCAAGCAAGCTCACCCCCAGGCAGCGGCTACGCATTTGGTCCCAATTCTGCGATCAGGGCGGGGCTCAGTGTCACGAAAATGCTCTTTCTCCTGTGATGCTCGCGGGACGGTTCTACTGGGGTTGGATGGTCCAAGAGCTCTTCCTCAAGCGCATGGCGCCTCCGCGAGGGGCCAGCCGGCCTCTCTCCCCAGCAGGGCAGTCAGAACGTTTTTACACGGTAGCGAACAAAATAAGAAATCACCACCCTCTTGCCACCTGGACTGGGAACTGTCACAGCACCGGCCTCCACCCCATTTGATAAGCCAACATAAGTGGCAAAGCCAGCCCAGAGTCGAGGAAGAGAGAACTAGGCTTCGCTCTTGATGGGAGTCACGACTTGAACAGCAAGAATGGGAGGAATTTTCACTGCCATCTTGTAAACCATCTACCCCAGATATTTGCAGCAGTGCCTGGCACACGGAAGTCCTTCCTAAAGAGTAGCCACTTTCACTGCCGAGGAGACTGAGGCTCAGAGATTTTCCCAAGATCACCCAGCAGGTAAGGACAGAACTGGGATTTAAGCCCAAGCCTTTCTGAATTCCAAGTTCGCACCCTTAAGGCGCCATCACTGTAAGTTGTGTGCACTTGACCAAGTCATGCAACTGAGCCTTGTTTTCCTCATGTGATGTCAGATGGATAGAATAAAGGCATTTACCACATAGAATTTATTGTACGGACTGAAGAACAGATTGTCCAAGAAAGCATCTTACAACCTCTAAAGCATACGGGAGCATGAATTATGTTGAGGTTCTCCTTTGAATTTCATTCTCTCAGAACTTGTCTCCTGCGGGTGGAATCTGTGCTTGTGCTTTTATCTTCCTTGGCCCCAGCAATGAAACTCGGGTGACCGAGGGCGGATGACAGGAGGGGCACAGGGCCTAACCCACAGGCAAGAGCCCTATCCAGGTCTTGGAGAAGCCGCCATTGACACGAATGTTAATTACAAGCCACTCTCATCGGTCGGCTCGGAAATTCCCAAGAACCTTGTTACAGGAGAGGAGTCTGAGGACAGGGAAAGGCTGTCTTTGGAATCTTCCAGTCTTCTCCCTTTCCCGGGGCCAGTCTTGTTTTTGTGCTGTCTCCTCTGGTGAGTCTTCGAGCCCCCTTCTCAGTACACTGCAACTGTGCCCCCAGGAGGGATGGTCACGACAGCCCTGAGCGCTACCCACTCTTTCTGGAGTGTGACTCCCCGCAGCCGCCCTTCCTCTGCCATTCCCCTCACGTGCGGCTGGGCTGTAGCTGCAGGAACCAGAAGCTGCGCTTTTATTAAATTTGATCCTCATCAGAATTGCATTTGGTGGTTTTCCAAGTTATGACTTTCTAATTAGCTTTTTTTGTGGAAGCTGTTTTTCATTGCTCTGCTCCGAATCGGTGGCAAAGAGCCGCTATTTTCTCGATGTTTTGGCCTCCTTTACTGATTTCCCCCATTTACCAATAAATAAATAAGAGTGAGGATGTGCTTCCTGAGAAATCCGATAACTAATCTCAAGCTTCAGAAAAACCCTGGGACTCCCAGGTTATCAGCTGTGTGGGCATCTGCTTCCTGCCTGCAGAAGAAACGTTCTCGTGGGGTAAGGGTTGTGGGGGGGGGCGCTGAGGGTGGCTTTGGAGTCATTCTTTCTGGATTCGAGTCTTGGCCATGCTACTTGCCAGCTGTGTGACCACGGACAGTTTAGTAGGTGTCTCCGAGGCATAGTGTTCTCATCTTTTTATAAGCAAGGTATATGCGTAGCTCAGAGGTCTGCCACAACACTCCACCGGGGCCAACCTGTACAAGCTCTGACATGGGGTAGAACTGTGGCAAGCTAACAACAGTTGTCACACTGGATAAGGTGACACACTGCGAAAGAGTATAAGTTTCTAGAAAACTCTAAAGCAGGACTGTCCAACCTTTTGGCTTCCCTGGGCCACACTGAGTAAAGAGAAACTGTCTTGGGCCACACATGAATTATATAATGTAGTTAGTGTATATGCATAATAAGACTTCTTTTGTGTATTATTTGTTATAAAGTTTAGAAAAATGAGAACAATATAAAACTCGTGAGAAATTTGACCCTGTTTTTGTAAAACGAATCTATCAGTGTCCGGTTCAATGGAAGTGGCCACAATTCTTAGTGAGTTCTCCAGGTGCTCGTAAGAAATGTTTGTTTGAATGTTACTGTGTGTGTGTTTCCTAACTGAAAACAGCTGCTCACAGATGTATGTGCTGCCAGAAAGTGATGCCATGAATAAGGTGTGATTGTGAACTTCAAAATCAGAGCTACACGTGGGGTCACGAAGAAAATAAGTGCTAAAAAAACACAGGATGCTAAAAGATTTTGTGGGGCCACATGGCTAGCTGTCCTGGGCTGCACTTGGCCCGTAGGCCACGAGTTGGACATGCCTGCTCTAAAGGGCTTTGGTTTTATTGCTCTACAGATACTGGCTTTGTTACTATTAAGAATAATGAGAGCTGTAGGCCTTGGGTGAGTCACTTCATCTTTCTGAGAGTCTGGGCTGCACATTCAGGGGATGTCAGGAGCAAGGGCTATGCTGCCATGAATACAGCAGACCAGAGGGAAAGCATGTTATGGGAGGACGTGCCTTGACAGCAAGTTTCCAAAGTTAAATCCATTTGAGAGACTCTGGGTTAAATGAAATTGAGCAGGTTTCTCTATGCAGGCCTTCTAAGAGCCTTTAAAATGCTCAACTGCATAGTGAATTTCAAAGGGCAGGAAAGGACATAGGTACAGTGTTTTCCACACTTCCCTGACCTCAGGCCCTTTTGTCCCTGAAGGCTAGTGTCCTGCTGCATAGACATGGCGGATTCTGGGTTGGGGTGGCCTCGCCCATCCCTCCTGTTTCTGGATTTCAGCTCGGGTCTCTAAGGTCAGAAAGAGAGGCATTTCTCATAGAAGATAAGAGATCAGAAAGGGGGTGTGGGTTTTTTTTCCCCTGTGTTTACTTTCACCAAAATGATGACGGCTCAGTGTGGTCAGCTGAGGGTGAAACCAGATGTGTGGGACGCGCCTCACCCATCACAGAGAGGCAGACGGCAAACCAGGGAAGGCAACTGTGTGGTCCCGCCTGTTATTTTGGGAAGTTGTCTGGGCCTGGTGTTTGCTGGGCTTGACCTTGGCATCACACATAGGAAGTTCAGACACCCAAGGGCTACAGCAGAGGCCACTTGAGCTGACCTCCACTCTCCTCAGCCATAACACCCTGAGTGAATGTCTCCCTGCTGAGTCCGTGGACACTGTGAGCACCTCCTACTACCAGACATCAGTAAGCCACTTAATCATCTTTATCACCCTGTTGAACTTGAATGTCTGTGGGGAGCTCTGAGATTTAAGTTGAATTGCCACGAGTCCCAAATTCCATAGACCGTGGCTGTCTGGAGCCTTTCCTCAGAGTTTTGCTTTTCTCATCTTTGGGGCATTGAACTCCTTGAATGGAACCTCTGCACTGCACTCAGTTTTTGCCCTCTTGAGCCTCAGAGGGGTTAAGTGGCTTGGCCAAGACCCCATAGCCCATAAGTCTGGCTGAGTCCGGTTTGGTTCTGGGCCTTGGCTAATGAGAGACCCTTCCCCATCGCCCCAGGCTGCCATCTTGGGGAGATTTAAAGGGACTCCTGGAGACAGAGCTGAGGTCTGCAACACATCTCCACTCCCAACTTTCCTTCCCTCCAGCTCTCACCATAAGCCTGGGTGCCACCCCATCCAGAGATGCAGGCATTAAACCTCCAGGGGAGATAGCCTCATGCCTCCATGCTCCTCACCAGAGGAGACAGCAAGAAACCAGTTATTTAATCTTCCGACCACTTCCCTGCCAGTGGTAGTTTTATGCCCATTTTGCTGATCTCCTTATAGAGGTCAACTGGTAAAAACAACAAGAACCACCGCAACAGTTGACAGCGGTAGAGCTCTGACAGTGCTGAGTGTTATCTATATTATCTCATTTAGCCTTTCAACATCCATGTACAGTAAGTCCCCTACATATGAACCTTCAAGTTATGAACTTTAACGATGCACACTGTTCTTGGGTCAGAGCCCAGCTGATCTGTGTCACTAGCACCAGCAAGATGGGCCTGCTTCACAGGTGTCCCTTCAGAGTCAACCACAAGTGTTGATAATGTCATTAGTAGAATGTCGAGGAATCCCCGATGGCTGTCCACCTGATCCCTGTCCATCCTGAAATAATGGGTCCTGAAATAATGTCACACTCAACACTTGGCATGGGCCCTGCTAAGATGTCCCATCACTTAGAGAAGGCATTAAGTGCATTACCAGCAAAGCCCTAATTAATTCAACATTCGAACCCACCCAAGAGCAGAAACTGAGACGCTGGCCAGCTAAGGCTGAGTGCTGTGAGAGCTCTCAGGAAACCAAAGGAGCTGTAGAGTATTGTATTCGGGGCAGATGGAATTTTCAAAATGTAGAGAAGACCCGAAATCTTCTCACTGCTTAGATAGATATACCAAGACTAGAGAGAAGATGTGAACTTTCCAAGCCGGCCCAACAATCAGGGCAGCCCCGGGCCCAATTCCCCATCACTGCCCTGGTCTCTGTCCTTGCATGAAGCTCTCCTGGTAACACCAAGCTGAGCCGGGTGCCAGGACTCTAAGGTCAGAGCTCCATCACAGTATGGGTAGATTTTATGGATAGACTTGGGGCTGGAAGTAAGACTTAGTCATGGTCCCCATTTGACACGGGGGACCTCTATAGACCAGGGTCGATTTCCTGCCTATAACTGCAAAACAAAATGTTTGGGATTCCTCAACATTCCACCAATGACACCACTAATACATGTGGTTGGCTCTGAGTGGACTGCAAATCAAAGCTGCAAATCAAACAACCACCTTGGCTGGTATGTGGACCCTTGGACGGGGATGCAACCTGGGGTCCTGCGGTTTACCTTGAAGCAGCATCCACATATGAGCAACATCAGAATGCACCAATGCTGGCTTTACCCAGGACTCACTGAATCCAGAATTTGGGGGCATTTTAACATGGGTCCCGGATGACTTACCTGCCCCTAATGTTGGAAAGCCATCATTAGAATGGAGCACCTTGAGTCAGGCTTACTTGGGTTCGAAGCCTGGGCTCTGCCACACATATGAACCCCAGTACATACCACATGTGTGAATTTCAGCATGCCTGAGCATCCGGTTCCTCGTCTGTAACACGGAGAAAAGAATAATAATAACGACCTCTCAGGGATATTGAGAGAGTGAAGGGAGGTAGAATGCTTGACATGGGGCTTGGCACCTCGCAAATACATATTAAACCAATCAATTAATTAAAGCAAAGCAAATACATGCAACAAATTAAGCAAATATTGGACAAATAAATATCAACCAGCCACTGTGATAATCTTTAGAGACTTCCCTGTCTTCAGCTGGGACCGCTGCAATCAGGAACCCTGGGGGCGCCAGGAGCCAGCCCCCAGCTCAGTCCCCAGCCCTTACTCCTCCCACGGAGGATGAGCTGGTGTGAGAAGTCTGGCCCATTCTGCCGTGGGGGCCTTGAGAAGTGCAGTGACAGTGGCCACCAGCAGGGGGAGGCATAAACACACATTTCAGAGCACCGCCTGCCGTGATCCTTGAGGGTGGGATTCTCTTGGGGGAAATGAATGGGTTGAGGCTGGATCAGTATTGGTTCTGGAATCTTCTTTCTAGTGTGAACAGGAAGATCTGGGCATGTGCACAAGCCAGAATGCTGCTTTTCCTCTAGTGACTCTAAGAGCGAGACCCCGAGCTGACTGGATGCTGGGTCTCTCCCTTGAGACCCCAAGGCACCTTGTTAGCTGTTGATTTTATTTTCACCACCCAGTCGGGTCATGGAAGCCCCTTGGCAGAGTGCTGTGGCTTTTGCTGGCAGTGAGGACACCTGCCCGGTAAGAGAAATCAGCATCAGACCGGAGACTGGATGATGGAAGGCTGTTTCTGTAATATTTATTCCCGCAAAGTAAATATTTCTGTCTCCGTCATGCGCCAGAGTTTGCCTGTTGACAGCCTCGGAGATAAGTCTTTTTCTCCTCTCTTGAACATTCAGCCGTTGCCGGGGACAGGGTGCCTGGGTGCAACTGGTTCTTTTCACTTTTGACTGCGAACTTCTTCCAGCCAAAGGAAGAGAGGCTGGCCAGTGATCTGCCCTGGGCGAGGACTGGAAACCTGGGCTGTAGACCCTAAGTGGTGATCAGGGGGGAAGGCCTACTCACCAGAGGGCAAACTGGGGCTTTCCACGCAGGGTCTTGGACTAGTGTACGTGGTTCCCTGAAGTTGTCTTGCAGATTTCAAGATCTCACATCCATTCCCTTCTCTTTTCCCATCAGCACTGCCAAGAGAGGTTGTGCAATTTGCCGAGGGTCACACAGCCAGTACGTGGCAGAGCCGGGCATCCGTTCAGGACTTTCTGCCTCTGTGGTTCGTGGGTTTAACCACTGCTGTATGACTGTGAGATCCTTGGTGATCAGGCCTGCTGTATCCTCAGCCTTGGCTCTCAGGTGTGTCACTGTGACCCTGTCACTCCAGTGATAGAGCTTACTTCAGTCCCTCTGTTATACCACACCCTTTTCTGTCTTCAGATCTTTCCATGGGCTATTCTGTTGTCTGAAACTCTTTTCTTCACTCTCAAAAAAAAAAAAAAACTCCTCCAGGAAGCTACTCACTGCCACGCTCAGCTTAAAGTGCCCCTTCTGTGGGGTTTCCCATTATTAACACCCTGCCTCACACCCAGCTAGGTGCTCTGGGCACCCCCCATCCTGACACTGATCACACTGTGGTGTCCATTCATAGTCTGTCCCCCCATGAACCAGGCTGGAGCTGAGTTGATGAAAAGCCTGGAAGGAGACTCGAGGAAGGCAGAGTTGGATGGAGGTGTGAGCATGTCCAGAGCCCAGTTTCGGGCTGTGTTTATGAATCCTGGATGCCGGAATTGCAGGGATGGATCCTTAAAGTGACGATGACACCCACTTGACTTGGAAGTCCAGAGCATAAGGAGATCTTGTTTTGAACCCCATCTGTGCATCAGACCCTACTGAGCATGGCACTTGCTTGATCTCATTAACTGCTTGTGACGACTCCTCGCCGGTGGGCCTGCTCCCTGTTCCCCATTCACCTGATGGAGAAAGGGAGCAAAGAGGGCAAGCACTCACTCAAGTTCATGGTTATGTCAGGCTGAGCCCGGTCTCAGAACCCAGGTCTGTGCTCCTTCTCACCTCCGGCCACACCTTTGGAATGCAAAGGTGACAATTAACTCTAACCTAAGCGGACCTGATTAAGAGACATGGAGCGGGGCTGAATCATTGGCTTTCATTTCTGGTGCACTGCCTTGGTTTCCCCTGCACACCTTCCCTGTGACAGGCAGCACTGGAAGATAGCAAGGCTCTGTCCCTCTGAGCACAGCTTTCCAGGTGCTGAGCAAGGCATGCTGAGGCCCAGAGAAGTCAAAGGGTTTCAGCATCGGCGTGGTCATGAAGTTAATGGCTATCCCTGGTGAGGGTGAGGGTATGATGGGTGACTTTTCTTCTCATTTTGTACTTCAAAACGTTTAAGAGCAAAATATTTAAAATCAAGGAACATGGTTGTAAATAATAAATAAATAAATAGGCCAGGCATGGTGGTTCACACCTATGATCCCAGCGTTTTGGGAGGCCGAGGTGGGAGGATCACTTGAGCTCAGGAGTTTGAGATAAGCCTGGGCAATATAGCAAGACCTTGTCTCTACAGAAATGCAAATGAAATTAGCAAGTTGTGGCGACACGTGCCTGTAGTCCCAGCTGCTGGGGCGGCTGAAGCAGAAGGATCTCCTGAGCCTAGGAGGCCAAGGTCACGGTGAGTTGTGATCATGCCACTGCACTCCAGCCTGGGCAACAGAGTGAGACACCGACTGAAATAATAATAATAAACAACAATGATAATAATAAATAAACAAATACACCTCTCAGATGCCAAGGAGTTGTTTCTCTCTCTGCCCTTGTTCATGCTTTTCTCTTAGTCTGGAATGTTCTTCCCTTTCTTCTCTTACTTAAATGCTGCCTCCTCCTGTTCCCACCCCAAGCTGATTCCTTGTCTGTTGACTTTCTTCCCCACTAGAGTGGAAGCTCCGTTAGGGCAAAGACTTTGACTATATGTTGGTATCACCAAGATTAATGGAAAAACCCATACGCTTAATTTTGTCAATGAACGGGCATTCCCACATTCGATTCTGAATCTCCATCCCTGTCTATCCCGTGGCCCTCTCCGCCGCATCCTATGGCCGTTGTCTCTCTCTGTCTCCACTCGTCTGTGAGCTGCTGGAGGAGCTTATTTCTGGGGCCCCTCGAGCACAGACCCTGGCACACCACAGACCTCAGGGAATGAATGTTTGCTGCCAACATAAAGGCAAAGAATTGGCCCTGACTACCACGTAACACTCCCTAAGGAGGAAGGCGTGCTCCTAACCACGGGATGGGGAGTTAGGAAGTGACCCAGATCAGAGAGGTTGACTCATGGTCCCAGGGTTGCTGCTCTGTAAGGAGGGAAAATGGGGCCGGGCGAGGTGGCTCAAGCCTGTAAGCTCAGCCCTTTGGGAGGCCGAGGTGAGAGGATTGCCTGAGCCTAAGAGCTTGAGACTAGCCTGGACAACTTGGCAAGATCTCATCTCTACGGTAAGTCAAAAAATTAGTTGGGCACATGCCTGTAGCTACTTGGAAGGCTGAGGCGAAGGATCACCTGAGTCCAGCAGGTTGAGGTTACGGTGGCGGTGAGCATGCCACTGCACTCCAGCCTCGACAACAGAGTGAGACTCTGACTCAAAAAAAGAAAAAAGAAAGAAAGGAAAATGGGAAGTCTACTAAAAGCTAAACTTTTGGATGTAAAGATGACTTTCCCCCTTGAAATCACCCCATGACAGCTGTCACGCAAGCCTTCCTCCCGGACAGCAGAATGACTTCTTGCAGATATCAGGTGGAAGTCAGCCTCCCTTCCATCCTTCCTTTTAGACTTTGGGGGCCAGCACTTTATTTGAGAAGTAGCTGTCTACGTGTTGATGATGAGAAGACGATGGGCAGGAGATAGAACAGGAAGGACTGGCCAACAGCCATCTTGGGCGCCAGGGTTGAAGACATGGGTTCAAACTCTGCCTCTGCCCTGCCCTGGCTGTGTGGCTGTCAGCAGGCAAGTGACTTAAACATCCTGACCCTCAGTTTCCTTGGCTCTAAGATGGGCATGGTAATGATGAAGGACTCTACCCGGAGGATGCCAGGACAATGAACTGTAAAACACAACATCAAATTCATAGGATAAAATCCAGAGGTAGATTCTTAGAGGATTATTAGAGATGATACCAAAACCACAAGCAACAAAAGAAAAAAGAGAGCAACTGAAGTTCATAAAAATTAACACATTTTCAACATTAAAGGACAGCCTAACAGAATGAAAGAAAAGATTTGCAAATCAAATATCTGATAAGGTCTGCTATCCAGAATATATAAAGATTCAGCAGAATATATTAAAAGCTCAATGGTAAAAAGACCCAATTAAGACACATAAACCAATTTAAAACTGGGCAAAGGACATGAGTAGACATTTCTCCAAAGAAGATATGCAAATAGCCCAGAAGGACATGAAAAGACGCTTACCATCAATGGTCATTAGGGAAAAGCAAGTCAAGACTGCAGTAAGGCACCACTTCACACACACTAGGATGGCTATAGGTTTTTTAAAAAATTGAAGATAACAAGAGTTTGTGGGGGTGTGGAGAAATTGGAACTTTCATACAGTGCTAGCGGGAATATAAAATGGTTCAGCACCCTGGAAAACAGTTGACAGTATCTCAAAAAAGTTTAACATAGGATTACCTTAGGATCCAGCAATTTCTCTTCTAGAAATATGCCCAAAAGAATTGAAAATAAACATGAACGTTCATAGCAGTGCTGTTCACAATAGCCAAAAAAGTGGAAATAACCCAAATGTCTCTCAGCAAATTAATGGAGAAACAAAATGCTATGTTCTTACCATGGAATATTATTCAGGAATGAAAAGTGAAGTACTGGTAAGTGCCACAGCATAGGTGAGCGCTGGAAACATTATGCTCAGTGAAAGAACCCAGACACAAAGGTCACATCTGATAAGACTCTATTTTTGTAGAATATCCCGAGTAGGCAAATCCATGACAAACAGAAAGCAGATTCGTTGTTGCTGGGGTGAAGGAGGGGGCAAGGACGGGCAGTGACTCCTTAGTGGGCACAGGGAGTTCCTTTTGGGGTGACCAAAATGTTTTAGAACTACATGGCATAGACATGACAGTTGCACAATGTCACGAATGTACTAAGTGTCACTGACTTGCGCCCTTTAAAATGGTTAATTTTGTGTGATGTCAACTTTAGTTTAATTAAAAGAAAAAAACACACAGCACAGAGAAGGCAGTCAGTAAATGGTGCCTTGGCCACCATATGTATGATAAGTCCCCTTCCCTCTGGAAATCAGTTTTCCTGATAGACTGAATGTAAGATATGTGAGGAGACTGCAAAACAGCAAGTGTAGAGATGGAAGGAGGGTAAAGGGGTGGGGAGGCCACTGTGGGTGGCACGCTTGGTCCTTCCCAACTCTCCGAGCACTCACTGCATTAAGGTGCTTCCTATGGACCTCCCCTGCCCTGCCCGGGGTGAGGCCATGGTGCCCACACTGAGAGACACAAGGCCAGCAGAGGAGGCAGAGATGGCAGAGGTTCCTCTGGCCCAAGCCATGGATGTGAGTGGTGTGACCTGCGGCTCCCTGCCTGGCAGTGTGGCCAGCTCACCCCAGCTGCTGCCTTCTAGGTGTCATTGAAAATTCCTGACAGAGTACTCTGTGGCTTAGGTCAGGGTGCAGTGTCTCTGTCTCTAAACCCTAAGGCCATGGACTGGAAGAGACCCTAAAGCCTCCCATCCTTTCTTACTTGGCAGCTGGGGAAACAGAACCTTGGGGTGTGGCCCCAGCAGTCATACTCCTTGCTCAGCCCCCTCCTCTGCAGTAGAGATTGGAAGTTTGGTCCCTCCTTTGCTGTAGTAGTCCCTGAAACTGATTTTTGCTTTAATATTTTATCTTTGACAACAGGCCTTGAGCCAGGTCAAAAAATTAAACAGGAAGCTCTGACATGTTTATTTGGGGGAAACAGCATGGTTTACAGGAAGAACAAGAAAGCTTGACCAGCTCAGGGCAACCCCATCTTGTTAATAATAATAGTTGCTTCCATGTTTGGGGGACAGTTAGCATGGTGGTCAGTGCATGTGCGCTGGAGCAGGGCTACCCAACTCTTTTACTTACAGCTGCATGACTTCATTTAAAAAGCTTAATATCCCTGTGCCTCAGTTTCCTCACCTATAAAATGGGAACTTTAATGGTGTACATAAAAACTCCCAGAATTGTGCCTAGCCCATGTTAGGGGCTTGATCAATGACAATGATGCTCATTCTTTTTGCTGATATTAATTAGTATAATTACCTTTTTAATATGGTGAATCTTGCAAAGGACAGCTTCCCAGAAACAACAAACCATGGAACCAAAAGGGAGAGGGGAACAACTTTGTGCTTTTTGCAAAACTGACCACAAATTGCATTTTTACAAAATCCAATTTTCTCATTGACTTCTTGTTTGGGAACTGCTTTGTCTTTGAAATCTAGCGAGGACTCTGTCTTGGCTTTCACACTCAGAAGGCAGGCCTCTGTCTTCCAGGCATGAACGGGCCGTTTCCTTTGCTTGAAAAGAAAAGTCCTCCCTCCTCCCACTCCTGCTCCTACCCAGACATCTGTGTGGCTACCTCTATCACTTCCTGCATTCTTGGCTCAGATGTCACCTTTTCAGTGAGCCCGCCTCTGGTCACCCTACTCAAAATTCCAGGAACCCCTGGATTATGAGCATCATTGTCATACTTACCTTCTCAGCATTGTTTTTCTCCTCTTAGCACATTATCTGTCATACCATTTCCATGGGTGGGGGATGGAGTGTTTCTCTGTCATCCAGGGTGGAGTGCAGTGGCCTGATCAGTTCATAGGCTCATTGTAGCCTCAAACTCCTGGTCTCAAGTGATCCTCTCACCTCAGTCTCCCGGGTAGCTGGAACTGCAGGTATGTGCCACCACATCTGGCAAAATTTTGTATTTCTTTTGTAGAGATGGGGTCTTGCGATGTGGTCTGGGCTTTTCTTGGATTCCTGGTCTTAAGTGATCCTCCTACCTCGGCTCCCTAAAGTGCTGGAATTGCGAGCATGAGCCACCATGCCCAACCTGAGAACGGGGTTTTGACCACTGTGTCCATTGCCTTCTCTTCAATGTCTAGCACACTGCCAAGCACACAGGATGGATTCAGGGAATGTTTGTCACACGTATGAGTATGTAGGTGGGAAGGAGGACTAGCTGGTGGGTTTTGATGTTAGAATTCACCTGATCCAGGTGAGCTCAGGAGAGGGAACTAACCTTTACTGGGTGGCTCACCTGTGCCAGCTGTGGGCAGTGCCTGACACGTGTCATCTCATTTTATCTTCACACTAGCCTTATCACTGGGAAAGCCAGGGCTCAAGGAGATTAAGAAACTGATCTAGTCACCAGCTTATGGGTGGCTACATGATGGTGCTCTCCCAACCAGGATAGAACGCGCTGCCTTCACCCTCCCCTGCACCCCAGACTCCTGGGAGACCTCCCTGGGTGGTTTCTGAGCTGGCTGCAGAAGGCCAGAAGGCCCGTCCCTCCTCACCTGACTGTGTGGGGGTGGGCTCTTGGCAAGTGCGCTGAGTCAGGCGGCCCAAGTGGCTGTCAGCACTTGGGAGTAGCAGGCTAATTACCTGCCCTGGAGCAGCTGGTGGGTGGCTGGGAATTGTCTGAAAGGTCTGCGGAGAGCCACGGTCTGGGGCAGGGCTCCCCCCTCTCCAATCCTGGCACTTCTCTGGGCAAGCAGAGAGCAGGGCCAAGCCAGCCATCGTGACAGTGTAAAGAACATTTTCTGTCACCAAAGGATACCGGGCAAGAGTTAGGAAGACTTGGGTGCCGATCCTGGCTTTGCCACTGGCTGGGTGTGTAACACTGAGCAAGTTACGGAGCATTCCCGAATCCTCCTGCTTACCTCTCAGATTTGTTATGGAAACGTATGCAATGTGCTTAGCCCAGGTGCAAAATCAACATTAGCTATTTTATGTTTATTATGAGCTACTGTCTCCACACCCGTGAAGGAAGAGGTTTCATTTCGTAGTCACAGGCCTGGCACACAGTAGGTGCTCAATAAAGGTTGACTTCCTTCCTCTTCCCTTACCTTCCCTTCAGCATCAGATTCCAGACCTATGCTGTTCCTGGGCGTGCAACACTCCTGGCCCTGCCAGAAGTGGAGGTGTTCTCTGGTAATATGAGCCACCTCCCAGGGCAGCAGGGCTGGGTGCTAGGGTGGCCATGCTCAAACCATTGTATTAGAAAGCCCCTCTTTTTCCTTCTCTCCTTCCCTTTCTCCCTCCCTTCCTCTTTCCCTCCCTCCCTCCTTCCCTCCCTCTTTCCCTCCCTTCATTCTTTCCTTCCATTCACTTTTGTTGATCACCTACTAAGTGTCAGGCACCATCAGTACAGTTCTGAGCTGTATCACAAGGTTCAGTTCTGAGCTGTATCCCATGGAGCTTAAGTCCAGTTAGAGTTAGGTGGAGAGAAAGGAAATAAACAATCATGCAAGTACATAAAACAAGCACTTTGAAAAGTAGAAAATAGGATGATATAATAGAAAATGATGGGACAGGGGAGCAAAACTAACTTGTGATGGGGAGTCAGGGAAGGCATCACCTAGGACACAATCATGCAGCCAAGACTTGGAAGACCAGCACAGGCCGAGCACATTCTACTGGGAGAAGAGAGCTCAGTGGAGGGAACGGCACAGGCAAAAGCCCTGAGGTGGGATAATGCTTCACTAGTGCCTAGCACTTCCTGATGGGCTGTGCGTGTGAAGTCATGGCTTAACTCCTCTGGCCCAGGAAAGGCAATTGGCCTGCATCTCCCAGGCTTGACTGCATGTAAGATCCTGGGTGTGTCCTTTCTGCAGTTCCATTGCTGCAACTGGCAGAGGCAATCGTGTCCAACATTCCTCAGAGCCCGTGTTTTTCTCACAGACACTGGGCTAAATTAAAGGGGTCACTTGCAGAAGACCAGATTTAGTAGCAATTAACTCCAAACTCCGGCCCTCCTGATGGGCAGACATTTCACTCCTTTGAACGCTGGGCAAGGTTGGCATCCAGCCTGGGCAGGGGATGCCTCCTACCCAGGCTCCTCCTGCAGCCAGAATCCCCAGTGTCCCATCCACGGCGCACCTCAGCCTGGTTCCTGCCTCTCTCCACTATGCACACTCCACTGCCCAGCCCCAGGGCCCTGCCCACCTTGTCTCTGTACCCACAGGAGACACTCTCTGCATTCCTCTGGGCTCTGTGCAGCCTTTGCCTCCTATCCATGTTCCTTCTCAGATGCCCCAGGGGAGGTTTGCCTCTTCTTCCCCATTCTCCAAATTTCTCTTTGCATATAAGCTCTTTAAGGATCGGTCAGGTCATCGTCTGTGTGAGCTCTTGATGGCCAGGCATCCAGGTCCCAGGACCTAGCATGGCTTGGCATTCCATTCATTCACTTATTCATTCAGCACGTGTGACCTGCGGGTCACTCCGTGCCAGGCGCCGTGAGAAGTAAGGGTGTCACAGCTGTGGACAGACAAGGTGTAGTCCCTACTCTTTTGTGCTCCTAGCTTGGGGGCCGTTATAACACAGATCAAACTGAGAAGACAGGGCTGTGGTGCCCAGTTGAGCTTAGGGTGATTCTAGAAGGCTTCAAGTCATGCAAAATGAAGAAACTGAGGCTCAAGGGAGTGAAATGATTGGCCCAAGATCTCACATCTAGTATATGGCAGATAAAATCCAAGTCTGTTTCCTTTGCACATGGTCATTTGTGGAGTGGGTCCCCTCTGTCTATACCCTCCAGCCCAAATTAGCGCACTCCTTTCTGATTCTGCCCCACAGAGTGAGAAGGTTAAGGATCAGATTCCCTTGGCCAGATCCTGGGTAGCCTTGCCGCATTCTTCCACTTTCGAACTACTTCAGACTCCTCGGTGACTCATTGGGTTCTTGGAGTCACAGAGGGGCGCTCAACAGAATTCAAGGTCAATGAACAGACTTCATCTGCAGGGAATTTTGAAACAGCTCTCTTCTTACTTGTGTTTTATTTTCTATTACATAAATAGTGCATACTAATTTGTAGAAAATATGGGGGAAAACACAAATCACTCACAATTCCACCACCCAGAAATAACCATTGTTACCATTTTGGTGTATTGAGATAGTTATTTTGGGATATTATGTAGAAATTGCTATAATATATAATTGCTTCTTATTAATTTATGCAGATACACAAATATGATGAACTTGTATACATATTTAGTTTGTTATAAAGACTTGCATGTTTCTAAGTCCTGGAAATCTCAAAGATCTGCTGCTCCCAAAACAGAGTTCTTAATCCTGTGTTGTGGTCCCTATCGGGCTGAATAACATGTGCCTGTCTGCCTTCCTGTCTTCCCCACCGGCCTGTGTGGCTCGGCTCAGAAGGGCAGCCTGAACCCTTCCCATCATTCCCTCTCCAGCACCCAGCACACAGCAGACACAGTGTTGGATGGAACAAATGTCTCTGCGGGCCAGCCAGTGTTCTGGGGTCTCTTGATTTGGCTGTAGCAGGGTGAGCAGGGCTATCTATTTCTAAAGGACAGCTTTCCCTTCTCTGCTATGTTCACTAAGGAATTAAAGGATCTTAGAGCAGGAATCTGTCTGAATCCCTGGGTGCCCAGGACAGTGCCTGGGACAGAGAAAGCCCCCCATCCGTGTTTGTGAAAGACCGAATGACCTGAATAATGCCACTTACTTGGTAAATAGTGTGCATAGATTATCACCACAGCCCTACAACATGGTTCTAGCACCATCCTTGTGTATCACATGAGGAAACTGAGTCTCAGAGAGGTCAAGTGGCTCGTCCAAAGCCAGCGTGTTAGTAAGCGGCAGAGCCAGGACTTGAACTCCAAAAGCCAAGCGTTGGGTGGACCTTGACCTTGCACTCTATTTGCTCCCTTCATGGGGCTGCTTTTCAGATACCCGTCCTCAGTTAACCCCCCAGGGAATGAACTTGTCAGCTCGCCTCTTTTCGCGAAGGCTGGACGAAATACCAAAAAGTTAGGACTCCCAGAGAGAGAGAGGACTCACGTGGGCCCCACCTCCTGCGTGGGCTATCCTGGTGGCTGGGCCCTGACCCAGCTCCTCCCGGCCCCTTCTCCCTCTGCGTCCTTCACCACCTATCTTTTTCACAGCTCCATTTCCCCTCTTGTCAACAGATCTCTCAACAAAATGTTTTCCATCGCTGCTGGTTATTTTTGTCCCCTTTATCAGAGTTCTTTCCTTTGGTAAATAGCTTCCTGGCACAGGGTGGGCAGCCTAACTCGGGCGCCAGCAAGTGCCGTGTGGACGGGGCGTGGGGGGTGGGTGGGTATCTGGAGCGAGAGGGAAGAACTTGGGCGCTATGGGCTGGAGGCCACCTGTGGGGGCTGTTTCTGCTTCGATAGTGGTGGCGGCAGCAGGAGCAAGATGCTCCTTCATTCCCGTTTCAATTTGTTAAAATGCTTCTTCGAGGAGGCAGCCTGTATGTGCACAGGCCTCGGAAGCAATCAGCGACCGGCGCCCAAAATAGACTCAAAATCAGCAGCGTTTTGTTTTGCTCAAGGCTTTTCATGCCTGCAAGGGGAGGAAAGAAAGGATCCAGAGCATTTTCTGCTTCCAAACACACATCTATTTTACAAGAAGACAAATGACTTGTATTCCTGCGATTAAATCCAGCAGCGTCCCCTCCCCGCCACCCCTCCTCTGAAGGCCTCGCCAGCACTTCCTTTTGTGGCTGCGAGAAAGCAAATAGCGGTTCACTCATCTCCAGCGTGGCGCTCGGCTGCCTCCTCCGGCTCTGCCTCGAAGCTGGGCTTTTACAAGCTGAGATTTTCATAAATTAACACTGCACGTGCCACCATGGCTGCTGTAAGGGTTTTCTAGAAGGTGCTGCGGAGCCAGGCCCGGCAGGAGAGAAATGAGCTGGTGACTTGCTCCTGGAAGCCTCCTGGCCCCAGTCAGAGGTTGCGCCAGAGTGTCGCGGACACCTTGGGCTGCACTCTGAGTGCTACCTGATGTCAGGGAGCCGCTACAAGGGGCCTCAGCTTCCGGACGTGGTTCCCTAACGACCAGGGAGGCCACGGGCTGCAGGGGGCGAGTCCCAAGGGGAGAATAGGAGTTCCTACCCTGACTCGAAGAACCCTGACATTGTCTAAGCCACTGTCCCCCTGGAGGCCAGTTCCTCCTGGTGACACCCTCAAAACACAGTGACACTTCTCTTTGTAGCACTTAATGGCCATTGAATGATCATTTGTGGAATATTTTGATCATCTAGTTCTACAAACTTAGGCCCATAGGCCCAGTCTGGCATAGCCTTGATTTACATATCGTCTGTGGCTGTGTTTGCTCTATAATGGCAGACTGACTAGTTGCCATGCAGAGACTGTTGGCTCTCAAAGCCTAAAATACCTACTCTTTACAGAAAATAAGACTTACTTTGTTAGACTGTTACAAGGATCAGCATGAATTCTCTTAGTCAACACTTAGCACAGTTCTCGGCAAATACTGGGGAGTCTCACCTAGGCCGGGTTCCCCTCAGTGGTCCCCACTGGTAATGACATGCCTTTCTTAGTCTCTACCTGTTTGTCTTTCCCAACACAGCTCACATGGCTAGACAGAGAGGGAGTGAGGGACCTTGGGATTGTGGTTGGCAGCAGGGTGTAGAGGTTGAAGCATCTTAGAATCACCAGTCCTGAGTTCTAGTCGTAAGCACGTTGGTTTACCTCTCCAGGCCTCACTTTTCTCTTCTGGAAGATGGGAGAGAAATAGACCCTTCCTTGTAGGGCATTAATAAAGATGCAATGCAATGATACGTATTTGTGTTTAGGCCAGAATCTGACACTCCATAAGAGTAAATAGTAAGTGTCCAACAGATGGGAATTGTTAGTCACCTCTCAGATGATCCAGTCTAGGTAGATTCCAGCTTTTCAGGTGTTCTCAGGGGAGTGGTTGGCTTTGGGCATCTCTCGGCCCCTCAAGGATCCCACCTTGGGGACAGGAGTCTCTGAGAAGGCCTCTATCCTGTCTCACTGAAGCGGGGAGTGCTATAAAACCCAGAGGCCCAGCATGCCAAACCAACCCAGCTATACTCCTGGTGTGGGGACCAAATAGTGTCTCTGAAAATATATGTTTTCTTGGATAAAACCTCTAATTGGACAATTGTAGGTCTTCTAGTTTGATTCAGTTATGACTTTGAGAGCTCTTAAACTGGGACAAGAAGAAACTTATGAATGGGATTTATTTATTTCCATGGCCCTCTGACTCACGCTTTGACCACACTTGGGAGCGGGTCTTCCATCCCTTGCTAATTCATCTTGGTCAGGTGGTTGTGATTCTGCCTGTGTCCTCATACAGCCAGTGGGTACCGAAACTCAGGTGGAGGGCTTCTGGCTGCTTAAAAGACCGTCCTGTGCCCAGATTGATTTCCCAGGAAAGGGAGGCTTAGGAATTTCTCAAGGAAGCATCACAGTTTTCTCCCAAACGTTGCACTGTCCTTTCATCAGGGTTTTTAGTCCCTCTCATAGAAAACTCTTCCAGATGGGATTGAAGGTGTCTGATCTTGAGGAAGGCTGATTCCTGGCTGGTGAACTTTTCCCCTGGGTGCTCAAATCCAAGAACTCTTTTAAAGATAGGCAGTGGACCTACAAAGACCTGACTGAACTAACGTGGCAATGAGACTGACATCATACAGAAAGTGTGTTAGTTAGGATAACATAAGGTTTTCTTACAAAAAGATTCCACAATGTATAAAGGCTCAATCACAATAGAAATTTAGTTCTTTTTCACATAATAGTCCAAAACTGACATTTCTGGCCAGGAGATGACTCTTCTTTATCCAATGATTCGGGAATCCAAGATTCAGGATTCATTCTATCTTAAGTTTCTACTATGCTAAGGAAGGAAGAGCATAGATTTTGGAGGCCAGTTAGTTATAGAAGGGAAATGTACCAAGATTGAGGCCATAAAGGGTTAAATGTAATATGCAGATAGAGTGCCCCTGGTCAACTGTGAAGGCAACCCTGTCTTGGTGAATCTCTTGTCCTTAGAGCAGTGCCAAGAATGCAGTAGCTTCTCAGTATCTGAAAGGAACGAACAAATGAATGAATGAATGCATGAATATTCTACCAATTCCATTCCCTTGTTCCCTGACTCAGGCCACCTGATAGGCCACATTTCTGGTCAACTATTTCAAGCCATTTCAGGGGTGCACCTGTTGGAACCAGATTAAATGTCGCCTCTGCCTCCAAAAAATCTAGACACTTCTCGTTACAAATTGCTTTTTATTGAAGAGCAATTTAAAAATTATACAAATTTGGAACTGTCCAAAACACTCTGGTGTGTGGGTGTTGTACCCAAGGGTCCACGAGATTTCTGATTAGAGAGTCTCTTAGAGGGCATCTAGGCCCTGCTGGAGAGAAATGACCCAGCCTTTGAGCCCACCCACTTGGCAATGACTGCCTGGAGTTGGATTCTGGAGGCAGGCAGACTGTGATTGATTAGTAATATCTGCCACAGGCAGAGGGGAGGAAAATGATAAGCAAAGTCCCCTCCCATGTAACTTACTAGATCTTATCAAGTCTAAGATCCTCATATTTTATATACTGGGGTGAGGCCCAGAGGGACAAGTGGTAGGCAGCTGCTATTAGAGACTTAGGTTGGAAGGCCTGAGGGGTGGTTGGAGCCAGAATGCAAGGGGCCAGAAAATGGAAGAGGGTCTGCTGGAAAATTCTCTTGGAAATAGAGAATGCAAGAGAGTTAAAGGCTAGGGATTAGTCAGCGATTGTGGCTACTTCTGAGAGAAGAAAAGGGAGCATGGGGTGTGACGTAGACTGGAATCTGAGGCTGTTGTGCTTCTTGCTGAACCTGCAGCTCGTGCCCAGATCTCTGCCCAAGGCAGGGGCCATGAGGTCATTCATGAGTTAGGTGGGCAATGGGCAGATGGCCGGAAGCTCTTCTGGGCATCCAAGGCCTCCCATGGAGACCTGAGCACAGAGGGCCCCATACAGCCCCTGAGAACTCACCACCACCTGGTGCCTCCTCAAGGCCTCCTCTATGCTGGCCACTGGGGGTCCAGAGACACCGAGTCATGGCCCCCAACCCAGTTGAGCTCACAGTCTGGAGAGAGGCAGAGAAATCATTCATTTCCTGGATCCTAAGATGACATCGACCACAAAACACTTTGTCAGTCTTGTAATAATGTTTCAGGATGCAAGACATTCTCCCAAGTTAACCAGAAGCGTGGATTATAAGAACTGTCCTGATTTTGCTAAAGCAGAAATGGGACCACCTGCGTGTTTTTTAATCAAGGAAGCGAAGTCAGTCAGTGATTACAGTACTAAGCCATCTGTGCGATGGCACAGAGAATGCTGGGGAAGGTGTGATTAATTCTGCCTTGGAAGGGGCAGGGTGGTCAGAGCCTTGGAGAAGGGACATCCAAGGAGGCATATGCCAGGCTAACAAGGCAGGAAGGGCATTTATGGCAGAGGGAACAGCATGGACAAAGGAACAGGTCTCATATATATCTGTGATGGCTAGAGTGTGTATAGGTAAGACTAGACAGACAGAAGGACAGATGCAGACTGTGAAGGGCCTCTACTTCTTCCAGAGAAGTGGGTGGGAATGAACCTTGGGACCAAGAGTGCCACAGCCCTGTTCTGAACAGGGGTCCCAGAAGCAGATTGGCTGTCACATCTCTCCTTTGGTGTGCCAAGCGTGCAAGCACAGAGGCTTGGGAACCAGCAGACGATCTGTCTAAAGCCACTCTTGGGTGGGTTCTGGAAGGCACACTGAAGGATGGAGAAGGAGAATGTCAGGAGGAAGAAGCACCCAAAAGGGGTCAGGAGGCAGATTCTAGCCTCCTATCTGCCCCTGAGCCCACTGTGAGGCCTGGGGCAAGTCCCCACCTCGCTCTGGGCCAGTGGCAAACTACATGGACTCAGGAACCAGGGCAGGGTTCAGAGCCGGGCTACACCACTCACCATCTGTGTGCACTGGTCAGACTATTTAACCTCTGTGCCCGAGTTCTCGCCTCTGTAACATGGGGACTGTAACCACAAGGATTTGACAAGAGAATCCATGTAAAAGCACTTTTAATGGTGCCTGCACATACTAAACACTCAAAACCAGCTACTTCAAAAATTATTATGACTGTGATGATGGCGGTGGACTAGCCTAGTGGGTTTTAAACCTTAAACCTTGGAACTTTTCTTCTAACACACTTGGAACTTCAAAGTGGAAAAAGGTTACACTGTGTTCTTCTGACTGAGGCAGATGGAGACCCTAAACCTCGCCGTCAGCATCCCCCATCCCTGGGCTGCCTCCCACCCTGGGCACCTCTGTAGAACCTTAAGCTCCAGAAAACCCTGATTGAAAGTAGTTGTCCCAGAGGAGCTCTGAGTTCCCTTCTAACTGCTCCTTTTAATCCCATTCTTCCCCTGACAATTGCGTATACATCTGGAAAAAGCTGTCTTTTACAGCTCCAAATCCATCTTCCAAGAGCATCATCTGAGCCAGGCCCTGGGGACCGTCTGGTTAAAGCAAACCAAAGCACACATGGAGAGATGGGAATGTTATTCGAGCAGCAGTCCTGACTGCAGACACCCACAAATAACCAAATGCCACCTTCGCAGGGGTTTTTTTAAGTCAATAAATTTTTATGTAAGGAATTTTACGTGTTGTGATTCATTCCAATGCTCAACAGGGTCACCTTAGTTCCTCCAAAGCTTGAATCAAGATTTATCTTCAAGACAGGCCTTTTTAAAAAGATCCATGCTTAATCCACAGTTGTTCTGTCATGGTTTTCTTAGTTGGACTTCTTTTATCTCCACTTGAATACAGACATAGGATGAAATACATTAAAAATTTCCTACCTAGAATCTGTGGGGTCTAGTTCTTCAAACAATTCACCTAAGGGCCCTAGAAGTTGAATTGCAGAAAGTCTATTGCTATTTTGGCTCATGGGCAAAGATGTATTATCCTTCAGGGCAGGGGTTCCCAACCCCCAGGCTACAGGCCAGTAGTGGTCCATGGCCCGTTAGGAACCGGGTCGCACAGCAGGAGGTGAGCAGCAGGGCGAGAGCTCCATCTTCTGTCAGACCAGCCACGGTATTCGATTCTCATAGGAGCGCAGACCCTATTGTGAACTACTCACAAGAGAGATCTAGAAATAAGGTGCACAATAAATGTAATGCTCTTGAATCATCCCAAAACCACCTTCCCACCCTGGTCTGTGGAAGAATTGTCTTCCATAAAACTAGTCCCCAATGCCAAAAAGGTTGGGGTCTGCTGCGATACCCTGTTTCCAATATTGAAGTTGCGTTGCATCCAGCTTTCATTCATGACCTTAGGGAAAATGTGGCAGGTCTCACTGTCACGACCACAGTACATTTGCTGTGATGGAGGCGTCGCCTGAGTCTCAAGTTAGCCCCATGATCAGTTTCCAGATGCTGCAATCGACAGTGCCCATTCTCCTTGGGAAAGAGACTTCACCTCCATGATTTTCAGGACAAGCTAGGCAGATGTGACAGACGTCATTTGTCACAGTCCAGGGAAGCTTCTTGTTCCTTTGTCTCCATGGTTGGGCACTGCCATTGTCCTGTGTGTGGTAAGCCAAGGTTGTCTCTTCTCCACTAAGGGACTCTGTCTTATTCTCTTTCCTCTGATCCTTAGCACAGAGTCTGAGTTTAGTGGGTGCCCGAAAAGATGATATAGGGCTGATCAAAGGGAACTGAATACGGACACCTTCATGTGGTCTACTCCATGCTGGATTCTGACCATGCAGATGTTATTGTCTGGGAGAGACAATCAATGAATGTAAGTGGTAGGGAGTCAGAGCTTACTGCTGAGAGATAACATTCCAAAGTCCAGAACAACTGCTGTGGGACCCCAGAACCCACAGAAGGCAGGGCTTGCCTTCAGGATCTGTGAGGGCTGAGCCTGGGGAGGACCCTGAAGAACTTCATCTTGAGGTCTGGAAATGGAAGAGCTCCCTGCCTCCTGGGACTCTGAATCCTCTGTAGAGTTCTATCCAGCTTTCCCACATAAGCAGAAGGCTGGCCCCTTGCAGTGTCCCCTGAGACGTTGGCCACTCAGCTTCCAGCACAGGCTTTGGGGCCACAAAGAGGAAAAGCTAAGAGAACAAGCCCCACCCTCAACTCGTCCTTCAGAGCCTTTCTTCATGAACTAACCTCAACTTTCCCTCATCTGACTCTGTCTCCAGTTGTGCCAGCTGCTTCGGCACCCTTGGGCTCGTCACTGTTTTCTAAGCATGCCTGCCTCTCAGTGATCAAGGTCTCTCTGTCTGTAATGCCCTTTCCTGCGCCACTGCCCTCTTCCACACTTACTGAGCTCCTGCTTATTCTTCAAAACAATCCTAAATGCCACCTCCTCTTGGAAACTTTCCTAGTTGTCCTTAGTTAGAGTTTTTTACTCCTCCCTCTCCTGTCCCCCCATAGAACTTACATGGTATATATGACATTCCACGTGGGTTTAAATTACATTTTTTATTGCCCCCCACTATGTTATAAAGCTCGATGTGAGCAAGATTTTTATCTTACTAGTCTTCATACCTGAATGTTTGGGACAAGTCTATGGATTTGCGGTTCGATTCCTAGGTCTTTGGGGTTCTATGAGCTTAGACAAGTTATCTAATATGTTCAAGTCTCAGTATTATCACCTGTAAAATGGGGATTAAAAACCCTCTTATCACAAGTTAATTGTGAGCACTAACTAAGTTGTCTTGTATGAAGTAATTATGAAAATAAAATAATAGTAATGAGAGCTAACATTGGCCAAGTGCTCATTTCAGTATTCCTCGAAACTCTTTACAAGTAGCTTATTTAAAACATTTTTAAAAGTTTTGGAGTAATTATAGATTTGCTGGAAGTTGTAAAGATAGTACAGAGTGGTCCTAAAACCTAGTTTTCTCCAACGGTTACATCTTACATAATTATAGTACAATGTCAAAACCAGGAAACTGACAGTGGTTCAACATGTGAGTATGGCTCTGGGTCAATTTCTTACATGTGTAGATTTGTGTAACCACCACCCACAATCGAGACACAGAACTTTTCCATCTCCATAACGATCGCTCAAGAATGGCCCTCCCTAGTCACACTCACCCTTCACCCGCCATCCCCAACCCCTGGAAGCCATCAGTATGTTTCCCATCTGCAAAATTGTGTCATTTTAGCAATGTTATTGCAATGGAATGACAAATTATGTGACCTTGTAAGACTGGCTTTGGACCACTCAACATAATGCCTTTGAGATCCATTCAAGTTGTGCATCAATAGTTCATTCCTTTGTCACTGCTGAGTACTATTCTGTGTCTATCCCACTGATTTACCGTGGCTTCACCATTAAAGAACATCTGGCTTGTTCTAGTTTTTATTATGACATATAAAGCTGCTATACACATTTGCATATAGGTTTTATGTGAATATGTCTTCATTTCACTGGAATAAAATGCTCAGGAGTGCCGCTGTTGGGTTATATGGTAAGTGTATGTTTGGTTTTTTAAAAAATAGCCAAACTTTTTCCCAGAGTGGCTGTACCATTTTACATTCCCACAGCATTATATGGGTGGTTCAGTTTCTCCACATCTATGCCAGCATTTGGCATTGTCACTGTTATTTATTTTGGATGTCCTAACAAGTGTGTATTGACATCTTCCCATGGACTTACTTTGCACCTCCCTCATAGCTAGTGATGTTGAATATGTTTTCACTGCTATTTCCATCTGCATATCCTCTTCAGTAAAATGTCTCTACATGTCATCTGCCCATCTTCTAATTGGATTGTTACTTTGTTTTTTATTATTGAGTTTTGAGTGCTGTTTATATATGAGTCCTTTGCCAACTGTGGAGTTTGTACAATTAGCACATTTAATCCACTCAGCAACCCATGAAGATGATACAAGGATTATCCCAATTTAATAATGAGAAAGTCGAGACACTGAGAGGTCAGTCCTGTGCATGACCCACGGACAGTGTCCAGGGAAAAATCACAGTAAGTTTCATGCAGATGGAGCTCAGATCAAAGGCATAATAGCTCAGGGTACCTTGGAGGAAATGAGGGGTGGAAGCTGTTGGAGATAAGGAAGGGAAGATGAACATTAGGGCCAGCAATGAGTGGAGGGACTTACTATCGAGTCATCAAACCATTTAACAGGCCAAGAAGTTGAGGCACAAGCATTAGAACAGATTTGTATCCATCCGGACGTTTCATTAAGCCAGTGAAAGTTGTCTTCTTTTCACTACACCCTTCCTTTTTCCTATGCCGCAGGTTTGAGGGTAGCTGGCCAGTTCCTACTGAAGGGACTTTTTCTTAAGGGAAGGGATTCCTCCCGTGCCTTCCCTGTCCAGGGTTCTGGGAGGCAACCTGCTGCTATCATCGGAAGTACAGGGACAAGAGTCAGAATGCAGGAGTCCAGCATGGCAGTGAACAGTGTGGAAATTAGGTGCATAACTCCTTCAGACTTCCCATCTCCTTATCTACCAAATGGACATAACTGGAGCAGCTACCTGGCAGAGCGGTTGATGCAGACCACATGGAGCACGGTGGCGGTGAACTAGGGCTTTGGTAACATGCACAGCTTCAGAATGGAGCTATGTAACCCTGAGCAGGGTGTTACCTTTTCTAAGCCTCAGTTTTCTTATCTGAAAACCAGGGGTCATCATTGTTCCTACCTTATTGGCTTGGAGTGGGGAATTAGTGAGATGTTGCACATAGAGCACTTGCATGGACCCTGTTTCGAGACAAACATGATCCGTAATAGCTGCCATCTGGTGAGCACTTATACTGTGCCAGGTTCTGCTCAACTTAAACTAGGCTCATCTCAATAAAATTAGATACCAAGACCAGGATTCAGGTGTAGACCGCAGTGTTTACCCAGCAACTCCCATGCCTCACAGGGGGCATTCATTCCACTGCACTTTAGGGCCTGCTGTGAGCTTGGGCTAAGCATGTAACCACAGCCAGGCCACATCCTCAGGAGAGAGACTCAGGAAGGTGTGGCATATACAAGGAACTCAAACTCTCTACAGAGGCTGCAGGGTAGATGAAAGGACCCTGTCAGTACTGGCAGTGTCTGTGACACCGCTTTAAGTTACTTGGCAGTATAGATTCATCTACTCCACACAACAACTCTACAAAGTGGGCACTAATATTACCCCTGTTTTACGGAAGAGGAAACTGAGACACAGAGGAGTTTGACAACTTGACCAAGGTTCTACAATTGGTCTGACTTGGGAGCCTGCATTCTTAACCAGTGGCTTTCAAGAATTTTGGTCTGTAATCTTCAGTAGAAAATATATTTTATATTACAATCCAGCTCTCAAATACTCACACACACACTCAAGAAATAAAAGATTCACAAAGCAATACTCATTCTTACCATGTGCAATGCACTCTGAAATTTTCTGGGTTTTTTTAGGAAAAAAATTGTGTTATTTTTAACATGGTATTAGTCACCCACTAAGCTGTTTTTATAACCCAGTCATGGGCCATGACCCACAGTTTTGGAGAAGAGAGCACTGTGACATTCTAGTTCATAGGACAGTGTTGATGACGGTGATGATGTTCTAGGGTTGGCATGAGGGCCAGTGCCTGTAGGTGCCCAGAGGAGGCTGGCTTCTTTGCTTGCCCTTCTTGGCAAACCAGAGTCCATGAACTACTGCCTTCTGGGTTTGCAGACTGAGGCCTGAGCCTACCCTAGCATGTTTCCCTCTCTGCCCCAGTGAGGTCCACTCAGCTTCCTCCCTGGGGATGGGTACCAGCTTGGTCTGTGACCTTCGAGTCACCAGCTCCCCATCAGCCAGCCCCTTCCTGGGAGGCGAGGTCATGCCCTGTCCCTATGACGCTGTCCCTTTCTTCCCCAGAGTGTCTCTGTGTGAGGATTGTCCTCCTAATCAGGATGGAGACGCAGTTCATTACAAGCTGGTGAGGCAACGGCTCTGTGCTCCAGGCCCGAGACAGGCTGTCTGGGAGCTTGGCCAGCCTCCCGCTGCCCCGGACACCAGGGCAGTGGCCTTTGAGTAGAGCCAGCTCGCTGGGTTTGTTTGCCCTCTTCCCAAGGGACACAGGCAGACAGGCACTGTTTGCTGAGACTCCCACAGTGTTCACTGTTGCAAAACCCCTGCCATGCCCAGACGATGAGTTTCAGCAGACAATAGTACTGCTTCTGAAAGCATCGAGAGCCATAATGGGGCTCTACTGAGCGTGGACAGGCACTGAGCCTGGGCTGAACACTTCACATGCAGGCTGTTAGGTAGCCTTTGCAGCAAACCCACCAGGTAGGGATGATTGCCTCCACTCTACAGATGCAGAAACTGAGGCACAGAATGTTTTGGTGACTAGATGAGCTCACCGGGTGGCTAGAAGGTGGCCACAAATTCTGCCATCCGCCCCTTCGTCATGTTGCCTATCAACTCTGGCTTCACTCTGCTCGGTGGCCAGGTGAGTTCCCACAGGTGACTTTACCTCTCGGAGCCAAGTCCCCTCACCCATAAAATAGTTCCCGACGGCGCCTTCTTCCGGAGGCTGTGAGGAAGCATAAAAGAAGTAACGTGCATAAATGCCTTTCCCGGAGCTCCTGACGCAGAAGGGGCGCTTGACACGTCTCTCTAGAAAAAGTCGATTTAGTGCCTTTGCCACTCACAGCGGCCATTTCCCACAGGCATGTTGTCACCATCCGAGGGGACCGGCTGCCCCTCTGGAAGCCTCCGTGTGATCCTGGCCTCTTACACAGGCCTTGTCTTGCTTCAGTACCCATCATCCTAACTTCCCCAGGTCTGAGATCTCAGCCAGGATGCCTATCTCTTGGAGGGCTATGAAGAAGCCATGAATTCCTTCCACCTGCAGACCCCTCTGCTAGGATGAGGGAAAAGCCATATGGTGGCTGCTGAGCCCGTGCAGAAATTCTCGCTAGTTGCCTTTTAATTATGCCCGCAATATAGGTTTTTAATAATAGTGGGTCCCAATTAGTTGCTTGTTACTTCAGAAATAATTACTGATAGTGGCCCTTTGTCTCTGTTTTAATTCCAGCTTCATTCCCAAGCTGGAGAAGTCTAAACAAGTAGGCATTTTTAGCTGGAAGAGGCGGGGATCTGGGTGCCCAGAAATGTTTGCACAGAATTGTGGGCTTCACTGGGGTGCATGTCTCTATCCAGGATGAGTGCAGGAGTGACAGTGGCCATTTCTCATCCCTGAAGACACCTGTGCAGAGGAAAACCCAGGCCTCTGTCTCGCGCTCAGGACAGGAATGGGATCTTGCTGTCAAGGGCAGGTGGGTCTGGGGCACAGTACTCGCCACCCAGACAGACTACAGAGCGGCTGGCCTCCAGTGACAAACCGTGCCCCTGCCGTGCCTCTCTGCTGCCCTGGGGGACCAGGCCCCAGCCACTGAGCAGGGCAGAGGCAGATGCTGCCCCACGACCCCTGACAGCGACAGGCACAGCTGGATGGAAGAGTTGCTTTCAGGTGCAGGGAGGGGGCGTGCTCTTCATTCTGCGAGGGCAGAGCCCCGTCCTCAACCACGCTTCTGATCTGTAGTCTGACAGAGACCTTTCTAGCTTGCCGAAGAAGAGAACATGGGGATGCCAGGGGGACCCCAGAGCTCACACTGCGCTTGTGGCACTCACAGCGAGCGGCCATCTGGGCACCACGGAAGCTGTGCACAGGTAAGGCAGTCACCAGCCACCAGGCTCTGTTAGAAGCAAGACAGTCTCCCCGCTTCCAGAAACTCTGCTTCCATCTGCCGTGCATTTGAGCTGCCTTTTCAGTTTTTATTCCATTGTACTGGGAAGACTTGTGGTGCCAGTGAGTTGCTATCTGCTGGAACTGGGTAGTGATCGGCGCCAACATCTTTTGGGCACTTGCTGTAGGCCAGACACTCTTTGAATTGACTTATATGTAGCTTCTCATTTAATCCTCACAGATGAAGTATATTATTATCAGTAGCCCTAATTCATCCTTTCTCATGTTTTCCTTCTTACCTCCAGTTCATTTCGTCCATCGGGCCAAACCACGATGTTGTCTTATTGTTACAAATCTGGGCTTCTCTGTGTTTTGACGTTCATTTGGAAAATCGTGTCCACAAGGCAGAAATGCTCCAGCTCATCCCAGATACAAAGGGGTTCAGTGAAGTAACTGAGGAAACAAAAAGTTTAAGTAACTTGCTAGAGGTCACCCAGTCCATATGTGGCTGAGCTAGGGGGATTTCTTTCTGGTAGGCTCCATGGCCAAGCTTTTGACCAGTAGGTTAGCCTGCCTCTTCCAGGAAGGACATTGACCTACTAGGAAACAGGACACTTCACAAGGCAACTACTTTCTATTGTTTTTTCTTTAGTTGGCTCTGAATAGTATATTCTTTTATGAGCAATCTGTGTGTGTGCATGTATGTGGTAATTCTTGGGTTGATGTTTGGTTCCAACTGTGTTCTCTGAAAGCTTCTCCTCATCTGAGTCCTCTGGATCCAGCCAGATGCCTCTTTTCTCAGTGTTTGTGCAGTTTCTGTGATGAATGAAATAGCAGGAACACTTCTGAGCCTGGGCAGGGCTGTGACTCAGGCCACCTTCGTCTAGAGGTGACAAAGCCCTCTGCACCATCATGCTGGCCAGCCTTGGTCCTTTTCAATGTTCCCTGACCCTCTTTCTTCATGACCAGCTTGTCAAGGGAAGCAGCCACACTGCTGAGCTGGGCATTTGCTAATTTCCCACCATGTTCTTTGGTCTTTCCCGGGCCCCCCACCCCCAAAAATCCCTTCCAGGGGAAGTGCAAACCAGTTGACTGGAGAAACCTACTGAAAATTCATACTTTCTCGTGTTTTTCTTCTAACCTCGGGTTCATTTTGTCCATCGAGCCAAACCATGATGTTGTCTTATTGTTAAGAATCTGGACTTCTCTCTGTGTGGAGGTTCATTTGGAAAATCGTGTCCACAAGGCAGAAACGCTCCGGTTCATCCCAGACACAAAGGGGTTCTTTGAAGGTGCAAAGGGTTTGGGATTAAGTAAGCAAGCAAACAAGCATGGCCTTTGAGGACAGACGCGTGGGGGGGCGGAGAGAAAGAGAAAACCGCCTCAACCAACCATGCCTCGGTTTATTTAGACAAGGGAAGCTGATTTGTGTTTATTCTCTGCTCACATCCTGGAGCTCCAAGGAATGTTCCTGGAATCTACCCCTGAGGCCTCAGGGCTCTTGCCAGAACCCCTTGCTGGCCACTCTTCTGGAAGTGTCAGGTAAATGTGGGCCGAGGGACATTCCTGTTAAGAGAACAGCATGAGGGAGCCTTGGTCCCGTTTTCCAGGTGCTGGGAACGTTTCCTTTCCATGTGAGGGCAGATGCTCTTCCCCTGGTGGTGTCTGCCCAAAAAACTCTCAAGCCTCGATAGGTATGTTCCCTCCTTTTCTCACTCTCCAAACTGCATTGCATCCCTGCCTTGGTTTGGGTCTTTCCCCACAGACCCCAGGGTGAGGATTTCAGTGCAAGGAGTATGTTTGGGAAGCAGTTCCAGGAGGCACCATGAGGGAGTGGGGAGCCAGACAGAGCAAGGAGAAAGCCAATCAAAGATGTGTTACAGCGGGTTACTGCTGGGGACAACTGGGGCTCCACCCCACGGGGGACCCTTTTGATGCTACTAGGCAGAGGGACATATCACTGTCTGTGGGTGATCTCCAGGCTAAGCCAAGGGGATATGCCACAGTGTCAACAGTGTTTGCTAAAGCAACCCACTCCTCTAACATTGCAAGTATCAGACAAATAATAATTGTCAATATATACCTATAACCTCTAACCAATTACATGTTTACTAATCGTATT
Source organism: Carlito syrichta (assembly GCF_000164805.1). Taxonomy (NCBI): domain Eukaryota; kingdom Metazoa; phylum Chordata; class Mammalia; order Primates; family Tarsiidae; genus Carlito; species Carlito syrichta. The sequence continues at coordinate 181,428 of NW_007234498.1, forward strand.
TATCCCCAAAACACTGTGAGGTGGGGCTGCTGTCAATACCTACAGTACAGCATGGTGGTTAAGAACTTTGGAGCCAGAATAACCGGGTTCAAACGTCACCTCTTCTGCTGAGCAGCTGTGTGACGTGGCCAAGTGACCAAGCCTCTTTGAGCCTCGATTCTTATGCCTGCAAGTTGAGGTCATGCCTTTAAAGGGTTGTTTTTGAAGTCCCAGCAAGTTAACGCATATAAAAGCATTTACAACAGTAACTGGCATGTATTAGGTGTTCAGCAAACACTCACTGTTGTTCTCAGATGGAGAAACAGCAGCCCAGGGAGATTAGTTGAAAGTTCTTAACTCAGGCTCTTAACTCAGGCTTTCTGCAGCCAGCCCTAGTCTCTGCTTTATCTACCCTACCACGTGATTTTGTAAATATGAATACGAGAGAAAGCGCTTTCTAAACCGCAAAGTGCTTCACAGAAGCTTTGGTTAGGCACTGACGATTTCCGGTCCTTGGAACAGCAGAGATAGTCTTGTTCTCTCAAGAGCTTTAGTCTGGTCTCTGAGTTGTGCTGTCTGTCATCTCTGTGCCACGGGCACCAGGCACAGTGCCTGGCTGGCCACCCGCTAAGGGGATGAATCACCAAAGGCCCCAGGGCTGGCCCAGCGACCCCTTCCTTCAGAGTGCTCACCCGGGAATTCCCGCTTGAGTTGGGCCCTGTCTCTGTCACATAGGCCAAGTGCTGCCTCTCCCTTCCCCCGGGCACCCCCACGCCCTGCTCAGAATGTGCTCCTTGCTCACCCTGCTTGCCTGCCCCAGCGATCAGCCCTCACATCACCACTTCCTCTTGTGGCGGCTCTCCTGACCCTTCTGACCTCCCCTCCGGGACTCAGAACTGCTCTAGACTCCCTCCTGCAGGTATGTGGCTCTTGGGTATGTGTGTGAGCCTGGGCTCCCTACCCTGGCTGTAAGTTCCCTATGGACAGAGCTGAGTGGCATTTGTTTATATGTTTATCCCTTCATGTATTTGAGTCAGGGTCTTCCTCTGTCTTCCAGGCTGCAGTGCAGTGATGCCATCAAAGTTCCCTGTAACCTCAAACCCCTGAGCTCAAGAGATCCTCCCGCCTCAGCCTCTTAAGTAGCTAAGACTAAAGGCGCCACCATATCCAGCTACATTTTTAAAATTTTCTGTAGATACGGGGTCTGGCTATGTTGCTCAGTCTGGTCTCAAACTCCTGGTTTCAAGTAATCCTCTGGCTTCAGTATCCCAAAATGCTGGGATTACAGGTGTAAGCGACCATGCTCGGTCCCTTTCTTTCTTTATCCACTGTGGTACCAGACACCATACCCCATCAGGTAATGGGGACATGGGGACACAGGGGTGGGGGGAGAACACGATGGGGCTATAAGTCCAGGGGTGGACTGGCATGCAAACCTTGCTAACGATGACAATGAGTCTTGGTGGGGCCATGGAGTTGAGATGCCCAGAGACGAAGCCCTCTTTCTCCATATGATGGGGCCAGAGGTGAGGACACTGGAGCTCAACTGTTAGTTAGGGGTTATTTGGTTGCAAGGAAAAGAAGCCTGCTCATGCCAGATCAAGGAAAAGTGAGAGGGGACTGGATACTGCAAGACCATAGGAGAATCTTTTGGAAACAGACAGGAACCACCCCCTAGGAACTGAGGAGTGGGCGGGGCCTCCAGTGTCTATTCTGGTTCTTACAGCCAGAATAGCTGGCCCCACACTGGCCAGCTCTGCGCCGAGGTGACCTCCCCCCCACCACCGCCCCCATTTGCTGTCCCGGTTTCTGGTGCCCATGACACTCTGATTGGCCCAGCACAGCCAGGTGTCTGTCCATCCCTGGTTCAATCAGCTTTGTCCAGGGAAAGAGGGCATCTGGTATTTTTTAGAGCTGGGAATCCTCACTGGCAGGCAAGGTCTGTCTCTCGATGACAGTTCTGGAGGGTGTGCCTTCGCTTCGTGGGGCTGCTGTCACAAATGACCACAAACTCAGTGACTGAAAACAACAGAAATGTATTCTCTTACGCTCCTGGAGACCAGAAGTCCACCATCAAGGTGTCGGCAGGGTCATGCTCCCTGCAAGGGCTCTAGGGGAGAATCCTTCCTTATCCCTTCCAGCCTCTGGTGGCTCCAGGTGGCTTGTGACAGCATCACTCCAATCAGCTGCCTCTGTCTTCATGTGGCCTCCTCCTCTGTGTCTTCCCTCCTCTTTGAAGGACACTTACACTGGATTCAGGCCTCACCTTAGTTCAGGATGGTCTCATCTAGTGATCTTGAATTTAATTACACCTTCCAAGACCCTTTTTCCAAATAAGGTCACGTTTACAGGTCCAAGTGGACATGCCATTCGGGGGCCACCATCCAACCCACTACAGTGGGAGTCCAACAGATGGGGAAAGGAAGGAAGGACAGGCATTCCAAGGTGAAGGAACGGCGTGAGCAGAGGATAGTCACTCAGGGAGCCATGACACATCACTGCTCCAGGAGCACAGGGCTTGCTGATGGCAACAGAGAGGGTTGAGGTTAGGTAGGGCCAGACCACGAAAGGTCTTCCATACCATGTTGCAGCTTTGCCCCATGGGCAACGAGGGAGCCACTGGTGGTTCTTGAGCCGCGGAGGAGCATGATAAAAATCTGTAATGCCGGGCTCGGTGGCTCAGCCTGTAATCCCGCGCCTTTGGGAGGCTGAGGTGAGTGGATTGCCTGAGCCCGCGGGTTCGAGACCCGCCTGGGCAGGCGAGACCTCATCTCTACCATATAATCAAAAAATTAGCCGGGCGTGGTAGCGCGTGCCTGTAATTCCGGCTACTCGTAAGGCTGAGGCGGAAAGATCGCCAGAGCCCAGCAGGTCGAGGCTGCGGTGGCCGGGAGCGGCCACTGCACTCCAGTCTGGGCGACAGAGTGAGACTCCAACTCAAAAAAAAAAATCTGTGACATGGGCAGATCCTTCTGGCTGCACCTTGGAACTGGGACAGAAATGTAGGGAGGGAGATATTCATTTAATCAGTGATTATAAAGCACCTACTATGTGTCATAGAGAAAAGAGATGATGTTACTGCTTTATTAGGACAGCACATCTGAAGGAGGGAGAGAGAGAAAGCAGAAAAACAAAGGTGGGTGGTACTAGTGATAAGAACTCAAAAGGAAAAGAAAGCAGAGAAAGGTACAGCAGGTTCTTTGTAGGAGTTTCAAGGATGGCCTCTCTGATGAGGTGGCATTTGAGCAGAGCCTGAAGGGAGGGTGCCATGAGGTTTCTGAGGGAGCAGTGTTCTGGGCAGAGGGAATAGCAAGTGCAGAGGCCCTGAGGCAGGGGTAAGAGCAGGTGGCAGCATCAGAGAGGTAGTAGGGCCAGGTCATGTAGGACTTTATAAGCCCTGGTAAAACTTCAGCTTTGACTCTGTGTGAGATGCTGCAGGGGGTGGGGGAGCCTTTGGCGAGTCTCGGGCAGAGGAGAAACATAATCTGACTTAAATGTTCTCAAAGGATTACTCTAGCAGCTGCGAGGAGAAGAGACTGTGGGCCTCAGTGGGGAAAGCAGGGGGCGGTGACTCTAGCAGTCAGGACAAAAGATGACAGAGGCTTGGACTGGGGGAGAGCAGCGGTGGCATGCTTAGATGTGGCTGGTTCCGAACACATTTTACAACCAGAGTTGATGGGTTTGCTCACGGATTGCATGTGGGGTGTGAGAAAGGGGAGTCAAAGATGACTCTGAGGTGTGGGGTCTGAGCCAACAGGAAGGATGAAGCTGTCATCAGCGGAGTCCTGGAGGGACTGGGTGGGGCAGGCGGGATGCGGAGTTTGGAGGTGTGGTGAGTATCGGGAGTTCGGGGCACGCTGAGTTATTGATCCTTGCTTTGTGACGGGTCCCTCAAAGCACCCCATAGGTATTAACTCCCTTGACACTCACAGCAGCCCCATGAGATGGGCACCTGGATCCCCCCATTTTACAGGTGAAGAAACCAAGGTGCTGACGTTAATTACCTTACCCAAGGCATCCCGGTTAGTGAGTTACAAAGCGAGGTAAGTCTAGGTAGCCTGTGACTGCAGCCCCCGTCCCTAACCACTACTCAGGACTGCTTTATGAAAGGGGGAGGAGTCAGGACAAGGAATATTTATTTAGGTTAAAAAAAAAAAGTATCCGCAGGTGATGCTGATATGTTCCAGTCAGCTGTCCCCTCAACCTTAAACTCATTTTGATCTTTTGGTTTGTGGAGAAGGCACTTAGCTACTCCGGTCGAGCCCCATGGAAGACCCGCTCACAAGGAGAGTCAGGGCAGACAGACTCCTCCACACTGATCCTAAGTGTATTTACCGTTTCCTCTCGTCTGTTTGTGAAATGCAGGCTTTGTTTCTATCTGTCTACTTAAAAATACACACTGCAGAGAAAATATGGCCTGGTGGAAATGTTTAAGTTTCTGGACCCCAAACCATTTCTAAATATTATTTTTTTAAAAATTCATAAAAAGCAGTCTAGGCCCTGCTTAACTGAGGCCTGTGCAAGGGAGCGTGTGGGGAGGGGAGGCTGTAGGGAGGGAAGGTTTTAGGGAGGGGAGGCTGTGGAGAGGAGAGGCTGTGGAGAGGAGGAGGGGAGTGCCGGCCTCCAAAAGGCCTTCTTGGCATGGGCAGCGCCCCTGCCTCCGGGGCCTCAAATGTTTGCCTAGAAAGGACTTAGCCTTTTCCCAAGGGCTTCTAGCAAAGTCCTTGCAAAACAGGTCATTTCTGCTTCACCAATTTCAGATTTGGAAGGTCCTGGGATAGGAGGCCCAGGACAGGATTTGGGGGTGGGTGTGTTGTTTCCCCAGAATACCCTATTAACGTGCCATCCATGTACCCTGCTGCCCAGCTTGGGGTCTGTAGGAGAGAGGGCTGGCAGGCCTGTGGAATCAAACCCATTTGGACAGAGGCAAAAGGTTTAGTGAGGCGTCTGCATTCAGGACCGGCTTTAAATTCTATAATTGTACGCGCTTGAGTTCTGTCTGAGTCCTCAGAACTACTCCAGGTGAAGCAAAGAGCCCTGGTGGGAAGCAAAGAGCCCTGGTGGGGGCGAGAGGGTGGGGGGCGAGAGGGTGGGGGGGGCTTGCTTTATTACTGAGTTAGGAGTGATTTGTGACTGGCTTCTTGGAGGCACAAGCCAAACTCCTTTGCCTTCGAGACCCTGATTTTTTATTTCAAAATGTATTCCACAATGGATACTAGTAAGTGCCAGGGAACTTGCTGGATGCGTCCACATTTGCTTTATTGAACTTCCACCCTAGTCCTGGGCCTCCCTGTTATCCGACTCAGTTATAAGTGAAGGCTCAAGAGTCAGCTGGTCCAGATGTTAAAGCTGATGAAGATCATAACTCGACTCTGCACCCGGTGCTCCCCTGACCCTGCTTCTCTGCTTTGTACCTTTTGCTCTCTTAGCTGCCGGCCCCTCTCCCATCCCTCCTGGCTGCTTCAGCTCAACTCTGCTCCATCCTAGCTCTGGCCATGGCTCCTGGTGCTGCTTTCACACAGGCACTTCATGTTAGTTGAATCCAAATCTCCGAGCTCTGTTCCAGCATTCTCCAGGGGTGCCCACAGGCCACCTGGAAGCAAGAGCTGAGAGCTACAGCACCCAGAACATCATGAAAGTCACGACAAACGTCTCCTGCAGGAGCCTAGTCTTGTTTCCATACTATCCTTTATGCTGATGCTTTTTCTGGCTACACGCAGTCCCAAAGGCGAACCAGACACATGGCCTTGCCTGAGGCCTTAGAACCGGGAAGTGCAGGCACCCCGCTCCAGTCCCACTGACAAAGAACCTGCATTTGAGCAAGGTCTCCAAGCTATTCTTGGGACACACTGCTGGTGTGCTCCCACACCCCTGGCCCAGATCCCAGGTCAGAAGGAAGAGGAAGCCTACTCACAGCCAGGCTTTGTCCCACTGGCCCTCCAGCCATGCTGGTCACAGGCCCACTTTTGGTCTGTGTCCCTGGGGATTTGACGGGGGGCAGAGTGGACACGGCTCCCACCATTCTTCCCAGCTGGACCCCTCCAACTCCTGCTCAGATAGGCCCTTGGGGGGTGGCTGTGACCCCCAACCCTGACTGATTCCCTTGTCTTCTCCCCTTGTCTTCTTCCTTGATCCTCTCCTTGTCTTCTCTTGAAACTGGGAGGCCTCGTGGCCCAGAGGAAAGACAGGATGATTGGTTTTAGCTCTCCTGCCCCCTGTCCCTGCTGGGCCATCATGAGCTCTGGGGAAGGGAGCCCTACCTGGTAAGCAGAAGAGGCTCCGCCTTCCCAAGTGGACCCGGGGGTAGTTGCCATCTGTGGTTGCAGCCAGCTGCTGACGGGTCCTGTCAAAACGTGCCCGACTGCAACTTGACCACAGCTTCCTGCACCATCAACTGACCCCAATCCTTGCCCCAGAGGAAGGAGGAAGCAGGCATTTCCTGCAGGCTAACCTCTCCAATATGGAGTCTCTAATGAATGGGTACAGCTGGGCTAAGAATGCCATTGAGGGGTGAGGAGGAAAACAGGCCCACGGAGCAGGATTCGAGATGGAAAGTCAGATCGCAGGCTTCATAATCACAACTTGGAAGAGAAACCTCATGCATAAACTTGAGGTGACTCGGGAAAACTATGTCGTGTCTTTTGGAAATCTCTTAGTGAAGATTCTTCACACGAGATAACTGACCACAGAGCCCTGGTCTAGCTTTGTTATTATTCTTTTTGCTACATCAGACGTCTAAATGCAATCCCAAGAGCTACTGTGTGTTATTTTGATCCAGGGACTGTGCTGTGCCCATAAATGCACGATCACATTGTATGCCCAGAACTGCCTTATTCTCCCATTTTACTGATGAGGGGAAAGAAAAGCAACAAGCCCAGTCACACAGCCAGTAGGAGACAATGTTCAAATTCAGCTGTGACCTCAAAGCTCTCTCTGCACTAATGTCTCCCACATCCCAAACGAGCAAATGGGCCATTTGGGAATTTTCCAGAGCTCACTTAGCAAATAAAAGAAATGGGGTCCTTTTAGCAGAACTGAGAAAACACAGATGCATTTCTAAGTGGTTAGATGCCATTCAGACCGTGGCCCCTTTCCATGGTCCTGGGCTCATCCCATCCGCCATCACGGCCTCTCTTGCACCATGTCCAGGTGCCAGCTTCAGCCCAGCAGATGTCACCATGAAAAGAAAGCACAAGAAAAGCCAAGCCAACTGCCACACAGTGCTTATTAGTGCATGAATACAATGATGCCCTTGATGTTTCTCAGAGGAAGGGGCATGCAGGCCAAGTCCACTACGGCGTGTGAACTTATCTCCACACAAAGGTCCGATTGAAACAAGAGTGTTCATTTATTCTGAGGAAACTTGTCCTGTGTCAACCATGATCTGGAGGAGAAAAGATGTCCATATGTCCCATGGGCAAGCCCCACAGATGCACACACTCACTCCCACAAGACCCAGTTGTGCTGACTCTTGATGTTGGCTCCTCTGTGAGAAACAGAGCCTCCTTTACTTTCTTCTGAAGCCAGTTGTATTGGTTTCCTTTTGCTACTGTAAAAAATCACCACTAATTTTGTGACTTAAAATAACGCAGCTTTATTATTTTCTAGAGGCTGCAGTCTGAAATCCAGGTGCCAGCAGGCTTCAGGAGGCTCAAGGGGGAGGATCTGTTTCCTCATCTTCTTGAGTTTCTAGAAGCTTCCCACACTCCTTGGCTCATGGCCCCCAGTGGCAATCAATCCCATCATCGTGACCTTTACTTCAACTGCCATATTTCCTTCTGTTCTTCTGTCTCCTTCTCCCATGATTATGGGCTCTTGTGATTATACTGGGCCCACCTGGATAATCCTAGATAATCTCCCTATTTTAATATCCTTAACTTAATCTCATCTGCAAAATCATGTTCACCTTGAACCTATTCACATGTTCAGGGGATTTAGTCACAGACATTCATAGGGGGCCTGATTCTGCCTACCATATCTGTCTTTCTGAAAGCAGATAACACTGTGAGATTTCTTCATTAAGGAGAAGACGCAGGCATATTTTAACCATATAGATTACTACGAAATGGACAGTAACCAGTTCTGAATATAAACATTGCAACAAGGGTTGAAGTTCAGAGTTGAAGATTGAAAAAGAGAGAAAGGAGGGGAGGAAGAAAAAGAGAATACAGGGTCCACCAAGAAACACAAGTCAAGGAACACCTTCTGCAGAGTAGGGAAACAGAGAGAGAGGAGGGGGGGAGGGAGGATAGGTGGAGGGAGGAAAAGGTGATACAGATGGAGGTAACAGCGTGGGCAAAGGCCTAAAGACAAGATGAAGCCATAAACAGCTCATCCTGGTGCTGTAGTTGGTGGGTTGCAGGTGAGTCCTTCTTGGTAGACACTAAGCTCCCTGAAGGCGGGAACCATGTCTTCACTTCTGTGTACCCTGAGGGCTTAGCAGAGAGTCTAACCACATCACCTCATCCAACCTTAACCAGAGGTCTTGCTACCATTCTGTATCTAGGGTCAGTTGAACAGGTGATTCTTGACCATGTGGGTTTCTAGGTTTTTGTACGTTCTATTCCACCCTCAAAGGCTGAGAGGAAGGAGGAAGGTATTGCCCAGTCTATCTGAATGGGCTCGAGTGCAAAAATTCAAACTTTGAGTCATGGGTCATGAAATCCACCAGTGATAACAGCTAACCCTTTCTGAGTCCTTCCTACATGCAGAAGTCATCCTGTCCTTCCGACAACCTTGCAGGCTACGAACAAGCAGAATCCTAGTTTTACAATGCGAACACTGAGGCTGGACGCCCCATTGGATGTCAAAACCAGGACCGAGAGCTGCTTCTTGAAGAGCTACCATCCTCAGCAAAAAGAATGTTAGAGGGAGGCAGTCATTCATTCGACAGCAGTCTTATCCCTAGGGTTATGGGTGGAGGGTGACAGAGAAGGTTGAGCTCCCAGTTTAGGGGATCAGCTCAGTTCTTGAAATAGATTAAATCCTCTTCTTATTTTTTCTGCATTCGTTCAGTTCAATCATTTTTTTTCCCTTCATGATTCAACTTGATTCCAAAAAAAGATCTGAGAGGCTTAAAAATATATAAATTAACACATATTATCTATATATAGATAATAACCTATATGTAGACAAGGAAGTCAGAATAAAAAGAAAAATAAAGGGAGGGTGAAAGCAGATTATATCCAAGGCAGTGGGTGCCATGAGCTCGTGCTCAGATGTGGGCTACACTTGCAGTTCTGAGCTTTCTAAAAAATAAACTGCCTTTGAAGTCTCAGAAATCTTTTCCTGCTTTATAATGGAGGTGCAGCATAAATAACTTCTCACAGGTAATGCGCCTCTTAGTTTGAAGAGCTTTGTAGCAGCCTGTCTATATCCAGTTACCACACAACTGTCATTTTTAGGAAGGAAGCCCAAAGGTCAAAGAGTTTAAAAGCAGCAGAATGTGGACACCTGTTCTATTTCCAGAAAATGGATGGATGAGTGGGGAGATGTATGTATGTATGTATGTATGTACGTATGGATGGATGGATGGATGGATGAATAAGATGATGGATGGGTGGATGGATGGATAGATGATTAATGAATGGATGGATGATGGATGGATGGAGGGATGGATGGATGGATGGATGGATGGGTGAGTGGATAAATGGGTGGGTGGATGGATGGATGGATAATGGACTGAGGAGGAGGGATGGATATGTGGATGGATAGCTGGATGATGGATGGATGGATGGATGGATGATGTATAGATGGATGATAGACGTATTAATGGATGGATGGTGGGTGAATAATAAATGGATGAATGGTGAGTGAATGAATAGATGGGTGAATGGACAATGAATGGACAGATGAATGAATGGATAGGTGGATGGGTGGATGGGTGGATAAATAGCTGGATGCAACGGTAAGAGCCTGGGTCTACTTTCCTCTATGCCTGCACATTTAGTACCTCCTCGTCCTTCTCAAGGCTCAGGTCAGCCCCTTCCTGGGTCAGAGGGACCCAGATGGCAAATTTCTACAACTAACTGGGATCTACCCAGTGCCTGAGCTGAGAATATGGATGGAATGGGAGGTTTTCGAAAAAAATATTGTATTTTCTTCTTGCTTCTTGTTGTTATTCTGACGACACCGTGCTGTTGCTTTTCCTACCAACACCTTTGCCTCAGATAGGTGTTGGGTGTGGATGGATCTCCAAGGAGGGGCTGTCCTTGGCCTCCTAGACTGGGAGGGTCCTGCTGTTTGCTAGGTGGTTGGGAAACTAGCTGTCATGTTCTCTGCCCAGGCTGTAGCAGCAGTGTCTTGATGATGGGAGGGCATCTGAGCTGTTCTTGGGATCTGAGCCTGGCCTCCACCATTAATCCTCCCTAGGCTTGGAGGGTTCACTACAACCTTCCCAGCCCAGGTTTGTCTAAGTCTAAACCAACTTGTCATGGTGGGTAAGAGTCAAGCTGCTAGATTTGGAATCTCTGCTGTTTACTAGCTGTGTGACCTTGGTCAAGTTAGTTAACCTCTCTGGTGCCCCAGTTTCATCCATAATATTACTTACCTCAAAGGTTTCTGATAAGGATTACATAAGATACACTTCTTGAGTTGCTTAACACAATGTCTGACCCACTGTCATCAACTTAATAAATGTAAGATGAGTAAAACCAAAATCGCCTCATTCCAGTTTGCTGGAAAACTCACGAGTCATTCATTTATGCAATAAAGTTATTACTGAGCACTTTCAGTATGCCCGATCTGCTGGGGCCTGAAGGGAACTGCCTGCCTTCGGGGTCCCTTTCACACCAACTCTACAGTTAAGAAGGGTTGTGGTCTCGCCCACGGCTGAGACTCTGAAGCAGAAGGCCTTAGAGGGAAGTTGACACCGAGCCCCGGTTGATAAAGCAAGTCAAATCAGGGCAGTTCTGGAGGGTTGGAGCGGAGGAGGGATGGTGGGAAATGAGGCAGGAGGCTGAGTCCTGCTGGCTCCTGGGGGTCCCTGCCAGCCCCTGCTGGCTCTGTTCCTCTCCACTCCAGCCCCAACCCCTTGAGACCCATAGGACACCTCCCAGAAACCCCTTGGCTCCTCAGGACACATACAGATGAAACCCTCAGACCCCAGGGTGTCTTGTGCCTTTCTTTTGGTTCTACCGTATGCTTTCTCTCTTTTATTTAATTAACCAATTTTATGTTTTAGAGCAGTTTTAAGTTCACAGCAAGATTGAGAGGGAAGTACAAAGAATTCTCACACAGCCCCTTCCCTTCCACCCCCTGCCCAAGTACAGTTCTCCCCTCTGTCGGCATCCTGCTCCAGCGTGGTCCGTGGTTACATTCATTGAGGCCACAGTGGTACATCATTATCATCTGAAGTCCATAGTTCATGCTAGGGCTCACCCTGGTTACCCCACTCTCTTTTCAGCACACACATCTGTCTGCTGGGGGCCCGAAGCTCTAGGACAAGTGGCACAGGTCATGCTGGTGAAGGTCTCTTCTCTGTAGTTGTGACTTTCCTGCTCTCCTCAGAGCCTCAGTCAAGAATTTCTTCCAGAGCTTTCTAGAGAGTGGATGGTCAAGCCCTCCAGGCCATTGTGAGGGTTATGATCAGGACTTTCCCCAGTCCCCATATGCCTTCTGTTTTCTGGATCTTTTCCTTAAAGTCCTCTCCAGTCACCGTAAGCATTCATCTTTTAGCACCCAACACGGTAGTCTTCTTTGTGACTTTGTGCTCAAAGTCATGTCCAAGAGGTAAGCCGTGATAGAGTCAGCAGATGGCTGTGTGCCCCAGGCTGAGGAAGCTCCGAATGGGCATTTCCTACTCATGGTCTAAGAGTTGGGCTCACTAGTGCCTGGATGGGTGGACAGACGGACAGATGGGTGAACGGATGGATGGGTGCAGTGGTAAGAGCCTGTACCGACATTCCTGGACACTCCAAGTCCTGTGAGGGTTTGTGGAGGAGGCCAGGTTCAGATTCCAAGGACAGCTCGGCCTCTTTCCCACATCATCAAGACATCATTTTTTTTTTCCAGCCTGGACAGGACATAGGACAGCTGGTTCCCCAACCACCCAGCAAATAATAGGCTCCTCCCAACTGGGAGGCCAAGGATAGCCCTTCCTGAAGATCACATATTCTGGCTGTCTTCCAGCACCAACAATATATATGTGCACGCACACACACACACACGGAATGAATAGAGTTTTTAGCACATAAGTAGAGACATGGATTCACATTCATATTCAAACTCCCCCATTTACTAATGGTTCGACTTTGGAAAACTTGTTTAACTCCTCTGGGCCTCTATTTCCCCGTCTGAAAAATGAGCGTGATAATAGTCCCTCCTCATATGGTTGTTATGGAAGTCAGATAAGATATACGCAAAGTACTTAGGCAGTGTCCAGCACTGAGGGCCTTTTCAATAAATGGTAGCTGTTGTTTTGTGCTTATGACTGTTACTAAAGATACGGTTTTATATGCATGCATATACATGCACACATGTGATGTAAGATATTTCTGAGCTATACTGAATAATCAGCTCTAAAAGGGGAAGCATCAACAGTGGCAGTGAAATGACTCACGTCCCCTGTGACCCAAGGGACTGGGAACTTAGTCATAGCGACTTCCACTGATTGAGAGCCTACAATGTGCCAGGCATATCATGTGCTTCCAATTCTCATTTCACTGAATCTTAGCAAAGCAGCCATGGAGAGCAGGCTTGTTTTGTTTTTCAGAAAACTGAAGCAGGAAACCCATCAACTGCCTCTGTATCCACTGGGGGCGGATCCTGCCCTGTCCCCCACCCCCACCCCTACCCCTGT
>NW_007234498.1:194225-253232 GCF_000164805.1 Carlito syrichta
CCCTACCCCTGTGGCCCAAGTGCCACCTCCCTGTCCCCGTCACTGTGCTCTCAGAGTTGTTTGTCCCTGATCAGCCCACACACAGCCACACAGCTCAGGGGCATTTCTCCAGGCTGCAAAATGTTCACAAGCAACACATAGTGGAAACATTCACAGGTCGGTTTTTTCTCCCCCGCCTTTTTTCCAAAATACAGCCCAGCAGACTGTGTGGATGTGTGTCCACTTCAGGCCTCCGTGTCCTTGTCAGAGGCCAGACGCCAGAAGTCTAGGGCACATGGTGTCTGAATATTCCTGTGTTTGTGTTTTAATGTGGGCCTGCCTCTTGTTATCAGTACTCAAAGATAACCACTTCTGCCTTTGAATATGCGCGCGCGCGTGTGTGTATGTGTGTGTGTGTGTGTGTGGTGGTGGTGGTATTTATAGACCCCATCCAGGGTCCACAGGCCCGCCCCTTCCGTGTGCGTGTGTTGTGGCGTGTCTGCAAGCCTGGGTATGTGCCCGTCTCTCTCCCAAGGGTGTCCACAGACACACGTAAACCATCCTTCACTTCTGTTTTTGAGAGTCTCCCAGGACGCTTTGCTGTGGCAGAACAGGAGAGTTGGGCAAGGCGATATTTAGTCTGGAAGGCAGGCAGGCAGCCTGAGCCTCCCTGAGGGGCTCGCAGACTGGCAAGCTGGCCCCAGGGTCTCTCCAGGTGTCCTTGAGAATGAGAAGCACGGGGCTGTCCCTGTACGCCCTGGGCCTGAGATGTAAGACCCTCCTCCTTGGTCAACGCTGGGCCTAGGATGGCTAGACTGGGCCAAAGTGCCAAGAGGGCGCTTGGCAAATGCCAACACGATCAAGACAGGTTCCTTATTTTACTTTTTCTCCTTTTCTTGTTATTTCCAGTCTTCAGAAGAATAGCTTTTCATGTGAAAATAAGGGTGAGGGATTAGCAGAGAGCTGTGGAAGGAACAAGAGGCTGACCTAAGATTGAATTCTGGCTTTGCCAGCTACTACTCATGTAATATGGAGCTAGACAGGGATAGTTCCTTTACTTCTGAGCCTGTCTCCTTATCTGTAAAATAAGTCTCATAACATGGCATTGAGGCTCATTTTTTAACCTAAATAGCAAAATCTGTGTTAAAACACCTACTTGATTCTCTATCACTTTTTATTCCCCTTTCTTTCTAGAAGACTCTAGGGAACAGCTCTCTGACTGGACCAGCAGGACAGCGCCATGAATTTCTAGGGCAAGAGACATTTATTTTTGATGACCTAGTTGCGGGGTGGGGGGAATGGAAACAGAGGGACGGCTCTGCTTGTAAATAGTTCCCTTTAACTTGCTATAACTTGAAGTTAAAGGGCCTTTTAGGAGGACAGTGGCAGCTGGAGAAGGCGTAGGGTGGAATTTCTGCAGAAAGCATGCACCTGTCTTCCCAACAGGCAGATAAGCGGGTAACCAGTCCTCTGGAGTACACAAAGCTATGAACGGGCTGGTAGTGAGGGATTACAGGCAGCTTGTCACTCACCAGGTGCTGTTCTAGGCAGTGGGACACAGCCCCCGCCCTCAAGGGACTTCCACTCTGTGGGGGGGAGACACGAAATAAACACGTGAACCAAGAACATGCACGTGAGCTAACTTCCAGACCATAAGTGCTTGTGAGAATGCAATATGGAGGTTATGACTAGGAAGAGCATGGTAGGGTGTGAGGGTGCCACTGAGGTAAGGCAGTCCCAGGAAAGACCTCCCTGATGAAACAACTTTGGTTGAGACCCGAATGCCGTGAAGCAATATTCGTCCACCCCACCCCCACCTTCAGATGACAAGTTCAAGGCCTTATGGTGGTTGTGAAGTCCCGACATAAATTTACATTCCCCCAGGCCCTTCCACCCCAGCCACCCTGGCACACACCCACCTCAGGGCTTTTGCACCTGCTGTTGGTGCTTCCCAGAACACTCTTCCCACAGATATCCACATGACTGAATTCACTTCCCTTCAAGTCTGGCCTAAAAGGCATCTTTTGGATGGGCCTGGACTCCCCCTTACCTTACGCTATTGTTCCTTTGGCCATCAACTTCTCACACACTCTGTCATTGATTTATCTATTGTTTTTGTCTTTCTCTCCTCCCTAGACTGTAAGACCCACAAGGGCAGTTGTTTTTGTCTGATTTTATTATTTGACGTCAACTAGTACCTAGAATGGCACCTCAGATAGAGCAGGTGCTTAATAAATATCTGATGGATGGATGGATGGATGGATGGCCGGGTGGGTGGATGGGCCCCTGGTGACTCACCCTTACCTCAGAAGCCATGGGTACTGTCTAAATCTCTACCTTGGGCCTAGCCCTGTGCTAAGCTGTAGTGGGGGGAGCCCCAGATTTGACACGGAGGGGGCTAGACAAAGAAAAACCCAGAGTCAGGCTGGGGGCACCAGGGTTCTAAGGGGAGCTCTAGGGATGCCCTCTGAGGACCACAGGGCGTCAAAGAAGGGGAGCTTTGGGGACAGGAGAGGGACAGAGATAAGTCGAATGAGAAGGACAACCTCTTGGACCTGGAGGAGATAACCCCATTTTGAGTAGAGCTAAGGGATCACGGGGGCAGGGAAGAGAATGGAAAGGACCCCCCCCACACACACACACACACACATACACACACACACCCCGCCCACATTCTTCTAACGCAGTCTCAGGTGTCCATTCACATAAGCACACTGATGTTCACACAGACCTGAGTTCACATCCTGCTTCTGACCCTCGCTCGGAACACGTTCTCAGGCAAATTGCTTAACATCTCTGTGCCCTGTCTCTGATCCTAGGCTAAATATTCTCCACCTCACAGAAGTACTGTGGGGTCCACATGTGATCATTTAGTTTGTGTGTCTTTTAAAATATTTTAAAATTAGATTATGTAAAACAATAAATAATCATTGTATCTATTCATGGGGTACACAGGGATGCTTGAGGCATACAATGTATAGTGATCGGATCAGGGTGGTTAGCAATCCGTCACCTCAAATGTTCATCATTTCTCTGTGTTGGGAACATTTTCAATATCCTCCTCCTAGCTATTTGAAACGATATGTTATTAACTACAGACATCCTACAGTGCTGTGCAACACAGAACTCATTCCTCCTACCTAGCTGTAATTTTGTATCCTTTAGCAAATCTCTCCTTATTTTCTTCTTTCTCCTCCCCATTCCATTCTCTAGTATCCTCTGTTCTACTTTTTCCTTCTAGGAGATCAACTTTTTTTTTTAAGCTTCCAAATGAGTGAGAACATGCAGTGTTTAACGTTCTCTGCCTGGTTTATTTCGCTTAACATAGTGTCCTCCAGTTTCAACCATGCTGCTGTGAACGACAGAATTTCATTCTTTTTTATGACTCAGTCATATTCCTTTGTGTCTGTATGCCACATTTTCTTTATCCGTTCATCTGTTGTTGGGCACTCAGGTTGATTCCATATCCTGCCCATTGTGACGAGCACTGCAAACAACACAGGAGTGCAGATGTCTCGTCCATAAGCTGATGTCCTTTTCTTTGAATGAATGTCAAGTAATGAGATTGCAGGATCATATGGCTGTTATAGTTGTAGTTTTTTTAAGACCCTCTATACTGTTCTCCATGGTGGCTGTAATAACTTACATTACCATCAACAACATAGAAGAGTTCCCTTTTCTCTCCTTGCTCACCAGCATTTGTTATTATGATTTTTTTGTCTTTTTGGTAATAGCCATTCTAAACGGGGTGAGGTGATACCTCATTATGGTTTTGATTTGTATTTTTCTGATGATGAGTGATATTGAGCATTCTTTTCATATATCTGTTGGCTATTTGTATGTCTTCTTTTAAGAAAGGTCTGTTCAGATGATTTGCCCCTCTCTTACTGGCCTATTTGTGTTTTTGCAGCTGAGATGTTTGAGTGTCTTATCTATTCTGGATATTGATCCTCTGTCAGGTGAGTAGTTTGCAAGTATTTTCTCCCATTCTGTAGGTTGTCTTTTCACTCTTGTTTGTTTCCTTTGCTGTGTGTAATTTGATATAATCCCATTTGCTTATTTTTGCTTTTGTTGCCTGCACATTTCTTTTTTTTTGAGTCAGAGACTCACTTTTTCACCCAGGCTGGAGTGCAGTGGCATGCTCATGGCCCCCACAGCTTCGATCAGCTGGGCTTAGATGATCCTTCCACCTCAACCTCCCAAGTAGCTGGCACCACAGGCACGCACCACCATGCCCGGCTGATTTTTTAATTTATTATAGAGACAAGGTTGCCCAGGCTGGTCTTGAACCCTGGGCTCAGGCAATTCTCTCGACTCCACCTCCCAAAGTGCTGGGATTACAGGCGTGAGCCACCATGGCCAGCTGTGCTTTTAAGATCTTATTCATGAAATCTTTTCCCAGACCAAAGTCCTGAAGCATTTTTTCCTAATTGTTTTATAGTTTGGGGTCTTACATTTAGGTTTTTGGTCCATTTTGAGTGAGCTTTTTTATAAGGTGAGAGGTGGCAATCTATTTTCATTCTTCCACATGTAGAGATCCAACTTTCCAACATCTTTTATTGAGGAGACTGTCCTTTCCCCACTGAGTGTCCTTGGCACCTTTGTCAAACATTGGTTGGCTGTAGATATGTGGATTAATTTCTGGGTTCTTTATTCTGTTCCATTGATCACATGTGTGTTTTTATGCCAGTGCCCTACAGTTTTGTTAACTACATCTTTGTAATATATTTTGAAGTCTGGTAGTGTGATGCCTCCAGCTTTATTCTTTTTGCTCAGGACACTTTGACTATTCAGGAAAGAAATTTCAGGAATTCTTTTTATTTCTGTGAGGAATGTCATTGGTATGGTAATAGGGATTGCGTTGAATCTGTGATCTCTTTGGGTAGTATTGTCCTTTTAACAATATTAATTCTTCTCATCCATGAGCATAGGATATCTTTCCTTTTGTTTGTATCCTCTTCAATTTTTTTTCTTCTTTCTTTTTTCTTTTTTTTTGAGTTGGAGTCTCACTCCGTCGCCCAGGTTGGAGTGCAGTGGCACACTCATGGCCACCCCAGCATTGACCTGCTGGGCTCTGACGATCCTTCCACCTCAGCCTTCCAAGTAGCCAGAACTATAAGCACATACTACTATGACTGGCTAATTTTTTTATTTATTGTAGAGATGAAGTTGCTGGGGCTGGTCTCGAACCCACAGGTTCAGGCAATTCACTCTCCTCGGCCTCCCAAAGTGCTGGGATTGCAGGCTGAATCACCGAGCCTAGCATCGATTTCTTTCATCAGTGTTTTGTAGCTTTTCTTGCAAAGGAAAACTTACCTTCTTGGTTAAATTTAGTCCTGGGTATTTTATTTAAAATTTTTAAGAACATAGGCTTTGGTGTTAGACCCACATTCAAATTCTGGTTCCAACTTTAATAAGTTGTGTGTCCCTGGGAAAATGATTTAAGCGCTCCCATCCTCACTTTCCTTAATTGTAAAATGGAAATAATACTAACCTCATAATAAAGCTATGGAAATTAAATGGGATCAGAAATGGAAAGTATAATATATACCAAATATGACTTGAGAGGGCTCAGCACATGGCCTGGCACAAAGTAGGCCCTCAGGTGCTACAGGGTATTTGAAGAAGGTGAGGCAGGCTGAGGTATGTGGAATGCACTGAAGGTCAAGAGATTCATGTGCTTGTTGGTTTGGACCAAGGGGTCAGTTGGCTTTGAGGCTGTGCAGGCTATGGAAGTGAAAGACTTTCCTTGGGTGAAGTTCCTGGTCACGGCCACCGATACTGCTATTTTGACCTCATTAGCAAAGGAGCAATTTGTGCAAAGGCCAGTGTGCCCTGGACCTTCAGGCGAGACCGTTTCCAAAGTAGAAAGGCTGGTCACAATCATCTCCTAGGTCCCTTGTCACTTTTCCAGCCTGCCCAGCTCGCCCTAGGGAACAGCTCAGAGTGGAAGGAAGCCTGATACGAGAGTATACCCCCTCCCGGACCTCAGTGTCCCCACCGGTACCCTGAGGGTGATTGGCTAGACGGGAGGGGTGGTCCTGCCTGCACAGTCAGGGAGCTTTGTTCTGCATCCCTGTGTGCCTATGGGGTGTGGGGATATCTGTGAATGTGTGAGACCGTATGCTCTGTGCGTGTGTGCCCTAAGGTTCCAGGGCTCCGAGGAGGGCCAGGCTGCCTCTGCCGATGTGTCTTCCTCCCCACAGGGCCAAGCACGAACTCGGCTCTGGGCAGTGGGAAAGGGGAGTGATGTTCCTGGGTGTGCTTGCCCCACAGCCTTGCTCCTGGCTCAGGAACATTCCCACTTTCCCATTCCTGGGAAGGAACATCATGTCCACTGGCTCCTCTCCCGCCTGACAAGTCCAACTCCCCTGCCGCCGCGGGCTCTGAGGCGCTTCCTGACGGGGCCAGGGAGCAGCCAGGGAGCCAAACCCCAGGGCCAGAGTGGGAGGGAGACACACCGGCTCCAAGAGTGGCAGCAACAGGGGATACTCCCCAGGGCAGAGTCAAATAGCCATCCTACCTTGAGTGCTGCCAACCCCGAGCAGAGCATTTCACATGAACACATTCACGTATGCCTCCTTGGCCCGGCTGCTAGGTGTTACCATTCTGTCTTTTGGCAGGCAAGGAAACTGAGACTCGGACTGAGGAACTTGTTCAAGAATGGCACAGCCAGTGAGGTCAGTGGGGAAGGGGACACAATGCATGCTCACAATCATCTCAGAAACACATCACATGGTCAGCTACACAGCCACGTGCTCACTGATACTCATTAGTACACAGGTAACCCACGGGTCCTGAAGTCCAGGCCCTACACATGCACTCACGCAGACACAAGGATACACACTCATTCTCCTACACCTACCCATACTCCCAAATGCACATAGGGACCTACACAGTCACACAGGTGTTGACGCAAACACACACATAAATATGCATACCATAAACATGCACACCCACGTATACACACACATCATTATACTCAGAGAACCAGGTACAGCCACGGTTATTAACCCCCAGCCTTTTGGAGTCATCTATTATTATAATACTCTGAGCAGCACCCACTACCCGGTACCCCTGAGGGGTTTACCTGCCTAGTCCCAGGTGCATCCATCCTCCTGGCCTCCTCTAAGCACCTGAGACTTGTAGCCCTCTCTTCTGTACCCAACCTTGTTCCCCAATGGCCACTGACACGAGTTTCTTGAAGCTCTACCAGGCTCTGGCCAAAAGTACAGGAGTGGGCAGAAACAGCCCAGTGTTCCCAGAAATATGGCAGCCGTCCCTTGTCTCCATGGAGTGCGGCCTCCTGCTCTGTGCAGGGTCCCACCCATCTTTCCTCATCCCATCCTCTCTCTCACCCTTTCTGAGACCTTGTCCCCAACTCCACTGACCAACCTTCACCCACCACACCTTTGGAGGCACCAGGGAACAAGGCCCAAGCATCATTTTAAGCAGAGCAGTTCAGCCCTCTCTTCTGTTCTTCTCCCTTCTAGACCAAAGAGGCCCATCACAGCCTTTTCCTGGACTAATAATAAAAATAATAATGAGGTAAGGAAAACTCTCTGGAAGTGAATTGTGCCTCTCTCCCAAAAGGTACAAGTGGTATAGTGTTTGATGTCAGTGATTTTTACACACACACACACACACACACACATGACCTAGGAGATTTAATTTCCTCTTCCTGCTCTTCCTCTCCCATCTTCAGGACAGTTGATGGATACCGAGAGGTTGAACCCTCCAATAGGACCTAGACCAGGACAGGGGTAGGGTGGAGAAGAACAAACCTTGTCAGGAAAGGGATCAGGGAAGGGCTGGGACAAGTCTTGGTTTTTTAAATTTGAAAAAAATTTTTTTTTGAGTCAGAGTCTTACTCTATCACCCAGGCTGGAGTGCAGTGGCACACTTACGGCCACTGCAGCCTCGAACTGCTGAGCTCAGGTGATCCTTCTGCCTCAGCCTTCCAAGTAGCTGGAACTGTAGGCATGCGCCACCACACTCAGCTAATTTTTTTTTTTTGATTGATTGATTGTAGAGACAAGATCTTGCCAAGTTGCCCAGGCTGGTCTCGAACCCCTGGACTCAGGCAATCCTCTCGCCTCCACCTCCCAAAGTGCTGAGATTACAGGTGTGAGCCTCTGTACCCAGCCTGTTTTGTTTTGAAAGGCACCGGTGTCGTCACCAAATCATAGCCTGCATTTTCCTGCCTTTCAGCCGTTGCTGTCATGGTGCCTCACCCTGGCAGTACTCCACCAACTCCCAACTCTGGGTGTGCGAGTCCTCCCTTCCCAAAGTCCTGGCCCTGTCAGTCCAGAGCGACTCTCTCCCTGCGACTCTGATAATCCTCATAAGTTGTTGCGAACGCCTTCACCAAAATTCTCTCCTCTCTCTGGTTTGTGGGGCAGCCCCGAGGCCCTGTCTGTCTCCCCGCCTCTATGGAGAGCCTCTGGGGAATAGGCCTCCAGCTCTGAGTCCCAATACACCCACACAGCCTGTCACAAAGAATGCTCAGAACCTTACATATCATCATCTTCATCTCTCTGTATCTGTATCTCATCACTATCTGCATCATCGCTATCTATCTACATAGTAGTTTAAAGCAGCAAAGGCTGCCTGACCCAGCCCCAAATCTTCAACCTGAACAAGAAGCCTGATTTCTGGTTCTGCCTCTTCTGCTCACTGACTTTTTGACACTGGAAAGATCATTTTGCATCTCTAGAGCTCTGTTTGCTCATATGCAAGATAGAGTTGAACAAGGACAGTGGTTTTCAAACCAGATTCTGAGGAACCCTAGGGTTCCAGGAAGCTGTGATGGTGAGAAAAACAAGGCAAGAGAGAAAGAGGGTAAGGCTGATGGGCAGGGCTCTGCTTCTACCCAGATAGCAACTCCGTGCTCCGTTTTATCTATGTGCCTCCACACAAGACTGCATTTAAACAAAGGGTCCTGTTGCTGGAAAAAAAGAAAAGAAAAATAAATTTGTTAAGCGCTAGCCTAGGTTCTGTCTGAAGGCCTTTCCAGCTTTGCCATGCCAGGATCTGTCATCGATTTTGCCCCATAAAATGCCCTCATAAGACAGAAAGCAAAAACAAGTATTTTTTTACGGACTTGGGGCTATCTTTCCTTTTGTTTCTAAAGTCATGGGCCACCTTTCACCCACCCACCAAGATGAGGGTGTCCAGATAACCTTCCCTTGTCTCTGCTTTCTCATCCAGCAAATGGGAACACTCACAGCAAGTCATGCTCGGGGTCTTAAGGAGAGACTGTGTTTAGCAGCTGATGAATATAAACCCCCAGCACCGAGCATGACACTTAGAAGGCACCCTCTGTATGGTGGCTGTGGTGACCATCGAAGTGCCAGGAGACAGCCACCTGTCGGGCATCAGGCCTGGCTCGTGACTGGGGTTTGCAGTTCGAAGGTAAAGATAGCACAGTGATTGGGAGCCGGTGTGCTGGGAGACATCTAATTAGCTCTTGTCTCCCCAGGAGTCAGCTCAGTTGTGTAATTTCTTTCCATATTTTACAAACCCTCCATCAACAAGCGAGACCCAAGTCAATCTTTCACCAGTCTCACTGTTTGCTAACATTCCAGTGGTGCCAAGTGCCCCTTCTCATCTTCCATGGCTCCCACCCACGAGGGAGCATGCCTGCTGGCAAGCAGGGTGGGGTACAGGGAGTTGCTCTGACATGTTGCTTCAAGGCCCACCCCCATGACCAGCATACTCAGGGCAGCTGTGTGGTTGGACTTCCAGCCCAGTGTCAGCATACTCCCATGACCCTCTGATTATAGGGACAGCTTGGTGCTGTGCAAAGAGCCCTGGGCTGGGCCTCAGAGCTGGCCCCCTTATCAGTGAGATCGAGATCCCTAATGATCCACGTCACGAGGCTGTTGCAAGGCCCTACCCTTCAACACATATTTACTGGGTCCCCCCAGGTAAAACAAGGCTCGTGGCAGAACTTTGCAACCGGAAAGTGCTATTTAGGTAGGAGTCACTCCACCACTGCAGACCGTTCTTGATTATTCAAGGAACTTTCTATCAAGTTTAGATGCTCCAGACTCGTTATTATGAGACGATGAAACTGGCCAACCTCTTCCTGCCTGCCGTTGCCTGTTTTGTGGTTTTCAGCTTGGTCAGTTCAAAGAAGCTGATTCCTTGGAGCAAGCCCAGTGGGGGAGGCACACATCCTGAAGCTGTTATTGATGGCAGTTGTTCCATCTCATCGGGACATGCCTTCAACCTCTCTCCTACTTACACCAACTAAGTGCTCAGCACTGGGTTAGAAACCATGGGTGTTATCAGAGAAGTAGGAGCCTGGGCTCTGACCTCTGGCACCATTTAACCAGGAGGATGGAAACCCACACAGCATTTATCGGGCAGCTTTTAAGAGCAAGGCCCTTTACGCACATGTTTCTTGTGCAAACCCTTTCAGTAGATGCTATTAGTCCCGCTTCGCAGACAAGAAAACTGAAGCCCAAAGTGTTTGTCAGTTTCCTGGTCACACAACTAGTCAGGGTGGAGCCCAAAGAAGCCGCCTCCCTTTGACACTGTGCTCAGGTTTCGACCTCGTGTCCTCCTCCCTCTCTGGACTCTGAGCTCCTTGTGGGAGCTATGTCTGTTCCTCACAGTGCCTGGCAGAGGTCCCTCGGAAGATGACAGCCCCGGAGACAGCACGTTCTGGGGCCCAGGCTCCTCCCAGTCTCTCCCCTCTCACCTCTCCTCACAGCCATATCCCAGGAGGCCTTTTGCCTTTCCGATCCCCCTGCCAGCAATCCAGGGGCCTCCGCTCAGCTGCCAGGTTGTTGAGGCAAGTGAAGTCTTGACCCGAGCCTGGGGCTCCTGGCTGAGCTCCTGGCTCTGTCTCCCCAGACGGAGGGGGAGGTCCCTGGCACTCAGGACGCCAGGCCCTCACCTGCCAACAGAACCGAGAGGGTGCTCAGCCCGCCAAGAAGCCACACCACTCACAGCTGCCAGTGGAGACAGAGCCCAGGAGGCCTGGTCAGTGGTTGCCTGGAGGTTGAGAAATACACCGTCTCCAGCCTGGCTTCCTGATCTGAGAAGTCAGGGGAAGCTGACCCAACTGCCCAGTGCTGGTTTCCGCAGTGTCTGGGGCAGTGGTGCAAATCAGGCCCTCCTGTTAGAGCTTGGGCCGGGGAAAAGCAGCTTGTTCCTACACTGTCTCCTTTAGCCAGTGTTCACGGACTGCTGCCAGGGAAAGCACACTGAGTGCTTCACTCAGGCCACGACTGATACATGAGTCTCGTATCTGTGCAGGCTTTAAGCACTGGGCATCATGGGGAAATGGGGCATGTCTGACTTCAGCCCTCGTCTCTTAGTGTCCATGCGGGACACTAAGAGAAGGCCCTATTCAGAAGACCGGCTTGGTTTGGATTCCAGGCTCTGCCACTTACCTGCTCTGTAGCCTAGAACGAGTCGCTTAACTTCTCTGAGCTACTTCTTTATCTGCCAAATGGGGATAATAATAATAAACTGATTTGGGTTGTTGTAGGGATGGACTTACTGAAATAGTATTTAATACCATCTGGCACATTGTAGATACTTAATAAAGTTATGTGGCTTTCTTCTTTCACACCATGCCAAGGCTTCCCAACTTTCCTGTCCACTCTCACCTGTGCCCACAGCATGCAGATAACCCAGAGCTCTGGCTCTGGCTCTTCACTGACCACTGTCCAGTAGGTTCGCTGCACAGATTTCCCTACACTGGACCTGGGCTTCTCTCGTGCCCCCATTGTCCCCAGCACACACATGTGAGGAAGGTAGCATTGTGTAAATGTATGAGTTGTCACCAAGGAACAGCCATTCACAAATCTGTGTGTTAACTTATTCCATTCATTCATCTATCCATCTATCTGTTCATTCAGAAAACATTTTCTCACCTTCGACTCTGGTAAAGACCCATCTTTTGGACCCCAGGAATGCAGAGATGAGTAAGACACAGGCCCTGTCCAGAGCCTGGAAACTAGATGAGAAGGACAAGGAAAGAGGCCATTAAAATTTCATTGATTAAGCACATTGGAGAAAGAAAAGGACAGATGTCTGGGGCACTTCAGAGATGAGGCTCCTAACCCAGCCTGGGGAACGAAGGTGGGCTTCCCAGAAGAGGTGATACCAGTGTCAAAGAGTAATTAGGAATCATCTAGGCAAAGAATAAGGAGAAAAATATAAGAAGAAAGAATACAGCATGTAAAGTCCTATTGGCTACAAGAACACACCCATGTATTTGTTAGAATACACTAACTGCTGTAAGTGCTGTAAGAAATATCCCCAAAGTTTCAGTGATTTCATACTATAATAGCTTGTTTCTTTCTGATGAAATGGCCCAGCACTGATATTCTTGGATGGATGACTCTGGATGGCTCTGTTTTGTGCCATGTCTCAGGGACCCAGGAGCTTTCCATTGTATGATTCTGCCATCTCTGAGAGCCACTGAATCCACCACTTCCAGCCATGAACCTGGGGGAAAATGAAATGGCTTTTGGTGCGTGCATAGCAGTACCTCAGGAAGCAACACAAGATGTGGTTGTGCTGGTAGGCATAGCCACAGTGTGCAGGCAATATAAGCCAAGCAAGGGCATTTGGATTTTATCCTGAAAGTAGTGCAGAATCATCAGAAATTCTTGAACAGAGCAGTGCATAATCAGGCTTGCTTTTTAGACCAATTACTCCAGCTGCAGTGGGGAGGACAGAGAGAGACAGGAAGCAGCAGAGCCCGTCAGAAAGCATTCCAGTAATCCACATTGTCTTAGTCCATCTAGTGTTGCTGTAACAGAATACCTGAGGCTGGGTAATGTATGAAGAAAATAGGTTTATTTGGCTCATGATTCTAGTGTCTGTAAAGTCCAAGATTGGGCAGCTGCATCTGGTGAGGGCCTCATGCTGCTTCCACTCATGGTGGAAAGTGAATAAAGAACAGGTGTGTGCAGTGTGATCACATGGCTAAAGAGGAGGTGAGAGAGTCTGAAAGGATGAACTTGTAACTAATAACAACCTGCTCTCTGGTAACTAACCTAGTCCCACTAGAATGAGAACTTTCTTCTGCCAGAAGAATATTATTCATGAGAGATCCCTCCCCATGACCCAAACACCTCCCACTAGGCCCCACCTCCCAGCATTGCTGCCTTGACAATTAAACTTCAACAAGAGTTTTGGTGGGGACAAACAACATCCAAACCAGGCCATTTTACCTTAAGGACAGGTGAGCAGTGGGTACTGGATGTGGGGGATTGAAAGTTGTCTTGAGAGGCAATCTGAGTCACTGATTGGGGTTTGCATTGCAGTGAAGCCTCAAATATCTTCTGGGTCCAATTCAATGGCTAATGGACCCTTATGCTCATTAAATTGCTATCGAGAGAGAGCTGCTTATTTAAGAGCTCTGTTTTCACAAGTCGGATCTCACCTGTTAGGGACCTGATCATTAGATTTATCAGTGCATCTGCTAGCTGTTAGAGAAATCATATTTTGGACTTTGCAGCAACTTGGATGGATTTGGAGTCTATCATGCTCAGTGATCTATCACAGAAATTGAAAACTGAGTACCACATGTTTTCACTCATAAGTGGACCCTGAACACCTATCATAACACTACACAAAGGGGATTGGAAGTAGTGGGACACTGCTGGGGGTGGGGGGAGGGCACACACAACATCAGTAAGGGCACCTAACCCTAATCCAGGCACAGTGAGGGTCAATGGGAGGCCCAAAACATCACTTGTACCTAGACCACTTATGGACCTAATCCTGACTTGTAACCCACAACTTAAACAAAAAATCTTAGATGTTTGTGTTGTTCTCTTAACATCTGTGTCTTTTATTCTGTGTCCCACCCTATTTTCCATGTCTGTTTCTCTACGCTCTTGTCTCTCCCTAAAGAAGCAAGGATTTGCGCCTGAGCATCAGTGGGAAGAAGATTTCCTTATCCCTAAAAAGGGGCTCTGGATCTGTGACTCACTACGCTCACCACCTTCTGGAAGGCCCGGCTTATAACTCAAGGGCTCATCACCCAGGAAGGGGCCCAGGAGGCTGTAGACTTGCTCACACTGGGAGAAAGAAGAGAGTCAAGTCCCTGTAAGAAGTCTCTTCTTGGACTTTAGGAGGTGGGAGCTCTGCAATCTTTATGTCTTCTTTCACTTAACTCTGAAGGATGCTGAAACTTCAGACTCACAGCCTTCAGGTTGATATGCAAGACCTGGTCAGTCCAGAATTCACTTGGTATAGACCCACGCCTCGTGAAATGTGATGAGTTTCCTCTTAAAAGCAGTGAGCCTCAATGCTAGCAGTTGACGATATGCAAATGGACCTCATGTGGTCCCAGTGTAGCTCAGCAGTTACAAGTTCTAGGAAGCGGTTACTAAAAGTACCTCTTGGTCTTCTTTTTCTGCTTCATCAAAAAAAAAAGTTTGCCATGAACTTTGGGGGCCTCATTACTTCTCACATGCAGAACATGAGCCGGCCATGTTGGGATCTTGGGATAGTCCCTATCCCAGCAGAAAGTCTGAAAGCACCTTCCTGGAAAAGATAGGTAGTGACTGGCTGCCCCAGGCTAGTTCTCTTGACTGCCACCTGACCCACTGAGTTGGGGTTTGGCCTCCTTGTCACATAGAGGACCATGAACTTTTGCCTTGCTTGACCTCTGGCTTCTGCATTTCCTGGCAAATGGCCTTGCCTCCACTTCAATCTTTGAACATCTCTCTTCAGACCCAGGGTACTTCCACGCTTATGAGCTCCTGACTTCTTTCTCTCTCCCAATCCATCCTTCCAGTGCTGACACACACAAAATGGCTTAAGATCCTTCATAGTGAGTGGGCACTTTGTTCTCTTAGTTCTCAATTACCTTCTTAGGGAAGACTAGTGAGTTGACTTTTATTTCAGACTAAGCAAATTATAGCTTATCAATTACTGAGCACTTACTATCTGCTAAATACTCTACATCTACATATGTTATCTTAGTGATTATTCGGAACAACTCTTGGAGGTGTATATTGTTACGTACTTGTAGGGCTGTCTGCCTAAATCCCTTTTCTAGAAATTTCTTGCACAAATCCATATGGTTTCAGCAGGAGATACTAGATTTCTATGAGATCCCAATCCTTGGGCCCATGTGATTGATCCAGGAGTGAACACCTGATAAAGGTTGGGCCAATCATTCACTTCCCTGGCAAGTTTGGAACTAGGACTGAAAGAAGGAGCTCAATTTCATTCATGGTGTCTGAATAGTAATCAGTAAAAACTCAGGGACTTTTGTAGCAGTGCTTTCTACCACATGAATCCAAAAAAAGCATACTTTGTGCTTGGGAAAGCAGAACTTTCTGGAAGCAATAATGTGGTGGAGTAAGACAGATATAGTGGATTAAGACTGAGTTTGAAGCCTCATTTTGCTACATACTAGCCATGTGATTTGGACCAATAATATCCATACTAATATTATCTAACCTGTATTGAATTTGGGGTGTTTTTTTTTTCTTTCCTTCTTTCCTTTTTCTTTTTTTTTTCTTTTTTGAGTCAAAGTCTCACTTTGTCACATAGGCTGAAGTGCAGGGGCACAATCACAGCTACTGTAGCCTCAACCTGCTGTGCTCTGGCGATCCTCTTGCCTCAGTCTTATGAGTAGCTGGGACTACAGGCACACACCACCATGCACAGCTTTTTTTTTTTAATTGTAGAGACAAGTTCTTGCCGTGTTGTCCAGGCTGGTCTTGAACTCCCAGATCCAGGAAAGCCTCTCGCCTCGGCCTCCCAAAGTGCTGAGATTACAGGCATGAGCCACCATGTTGGGTCACATATATTGAGTTTTTGTTATGTACCAGATACTGTTCCAAATGCTTTATATGTAAGAGCTTATATTCATTAACCCACTTTATCATCACAATGATAACATAAAATAGTTTCTATTATCACCCCTATTTTTGTACCCATGAAGAAACCAAGAGCCAATGGAGCTAGTAATGAGCCCAAGTGTACGCGGGTGATTGGGCGCATCTCTTGAGCCTTAACTTACTAATCTGAAAGTAGAGAGAGTTTTGGCTCTTGTGCAGAGAAGAGTTAACATAGCAGTAGGTCTGAGATAGAAAGAATGACTTATCAGGTTGGCCCTTGGTTGGCATCTAAGAATTGAGATTTCTGGAGGGTTCCCACTGTTTCTCAATAAGGATGCTCACTATGCCTGCAACATTTGTCCAAGCAATCTGGCTTATGCTTGAAGACCCCGACACAGTTCATTTCAGGTTTGTTGTTTGACATAAAGGATGGAGTAGATTTGTTGCTTTGAAGAGGGTTTGGTCACCAGGCATGCTTATGAAATGCTGAGTCTCTCTGCGAGTAGCCCTTCCATGGAAGGCACAGCCTGCAAAGCCCCATGTGAAAGCCCCTGAAGTCCCTCCACCATCACCGCCACCATGACTATTTTCAACCTCCCAACAGTTACACTTTAGATCCGGTGCCCTATGTAAGAATGACAAAATACTTCTAGATATTTTAGCAACAAAGGATATATTTATTTCGAGAGGTTTTTCCAGTTTTTAATAAGGTTGTGCGTGGGGAGGACACTTTCCGTTGCTGTATTTTTAGGTTGATTCTCTGGGAAACTGACCACACAGGCCTGCTGACGTGGAAGTAGAAAAAACAAACCCATTGCTGATAGGGACTTCAGTGGTCACCTCCTTCCTTTGACACAAGGGGAGACTGAGGCTCAGAGAAAAGCAATGTTCTGCGTGTCCTACAAGCAGTCCTCACAGACTAAGAGCTGGATCCCAGGGCTCAAGTGCAGTGTTCTCCACTGTCGTACACTGACTGATCTTGTGTGTAACTGGGTGATTCCTGTGACTGCTGCCTGGCCCATTGAGTTGGGGTTTGGTCTCTGTGTCACATAGAGGACCATGAACTTCTGCCTGGCTTGACCTCTGGTCTCTGCTTTTCCTGACTGCTGACCTTGCTTTCACTTCAGTCTTTGTACACCTCTCTTCAGCCCCAGGTTACCTTTGTGCTCATGAGACCCTGACCTCATGAGTATGGAAGCGGGAATGGGAAAAATGTGGCAATTCCCTCTAGGAACTGGCAACAGGTTGTCAATATTCAGCTCCATCTGAGGCCTTGGTTGGCAGCCAAGGAGTGGCTCGTTCATTCAGTATGGCGAAGGAGAGGTGGAAAGGATACGAATCAGCCCCGGCTCACTCATTCAAGTCAGTGTGTATATATAAGTGAAGCCAATTCTGTGAGCCCCATAAAGAAAGGGGAAACCACTAGGCAGATTAATGAATTCAAAAACAGCCATTTGGGTGTGAAAACCTCTTATATGGTTCAGGGCAAAGAGGGACTTGGGGCTTAAGTTACCCAACTAGAAAATTACACTTTCTAACTCATAAGAATGATATTTCCCAAAGTGGAGCTATTAATAATAGGTGTTCTGGAAAGCAAGGTTGCTTTGCTCAATAAGTTGGGTGATGTACTAATCAACCAAGTTGATGGGTATCTTCACTATGGGACTTCTCAGAGCCTGTTCACATGTATCATGAGACTCTGAGAGATTATAGTGTAGTATAGTATCTATAGGTGTGTGTACACACACATAAATGCATATATACACAATACTATACATTATAGTATGCAGCATTGTCCAGATTTATTCATTTGAAGATGGCTTTTCCCATGCAGTATCTTAAGAGACCGTCATTCAGGCCCTACTTTGGGAAGCACAGGTCTATATGGTGTGACTCATCTCCTAGGCCTAAGAGAACATTTTAGAGCAAAAAGGTAGTTCTAGGTGGAGAAGGGTAAGGCTAAAAAGACAGAGTCTAGCCAGCCCAGCTTTCTGGGCTGTGAAGCTGGGTTTCACTCTGGAGAGATGATATTTGGCTTCTGATCCTCCGGGTATTCTCCGAACCTGCACGTGTTGAAGTCCAAGCCCACAACAGGTGCCACATGTGTGAAGGGACACTGTGGCACTGATGTCAAACCAGGGGTGGCGCAAGCAACTGCAGACACTAGGGGTGGTCAGCCTGGAGACCCAGGACACCATGACCACTGTCCGTACGCCTCCAAAGTCCCCACCTAGAGAAGGGTGCTTGGCTTTTCCTCCTGACCTCTAGGGAGAAACATGCTCAGGACCGAGGGATGGATGTTTTGGAGAGGCAGAGTTCAGCACCACCCAAGAGAGAACCCTCTAGAGACCATTGTTCTTCATCAAGCCGTGGGCAGGCAGGGCCTTGTGGGTGTCTCACTCACCATCCCACGGACGCAGGGGCTGATGCCCACTGGGGAGGGGCAGGGGTAAATCTAAACCCTGGATGAGGTATGATATCAAAGGCCTTTCCAACCCTGGGATTTTTTAATCTGAGCAGTTTGACTTTGTAATCATTTTGATCAATGACAGCATTCTGTAAGTCTCTGACCCTCTACATTCGATCTATCAGCAAGGCCATCACTCCTGTCTACAAAAGAAGTCTGAAATCTACCCATTTGTCTCCATCTCCAGTGCGGCTCCTGTAGGCCAAGTGGCCATCGTCTTCCTCCTGGGGTACTGCAGGGGACTCTTAGCTGGTCTATCTGCTACTACTCTTGTCCTTTTTTTAACCCACCCTCCTCAGCAGCCAAATGAGCTACAACCCTTGGAAGAAGAGCAAACTTCCCATTGTGATCTGCCAGCCCCTTCTGAGCTGGCCTGAGCCCAACGGGCCAGATTCACCTCTCTCCAACCCACCTGTGTTCACCACGCCATGGCCGTGCAGGCCCCACTCAAACCCAGCAAGCTCTCACCACCCTCTGGCATTTGCACTAGCGCCTCCCTCTGCCTGAGACACGGCTCCCTCTGCTCTTCCAGTGTCTGACTCCTCATCCTACAGGCTGTGGTTCAAATGTCACCCCCTCAAAGAGGCTTCTGTGCCCACCCTCTGCACATCAACACAGCCTCTGTCCCCACGGCCTCGACATACTCTCTCTGTCTTTCACAGGACTTTATTTCCTGGCACATATAACAATCTGAAATGCAATTTTTATTTATTAATAACTTGATTGGTCTCCCCCATCCCTCCCATTTCCATCTGAATGGTGAGCTCCCCAGAGTCAGAGACTTTGTGGTGTTCACACTGTATTCCTAGCACCTAGAATGGTGATTGGCATATAGAAGGTATTGAATAAATATTGGCTGAATTGATTGATTAATGGCCGCCTTATGTTTGTTGGGGGATAGTTGGAAACCTTAGGCAGAGAATGTAGGTGGAGACTTCTCCATGAGGACCCAGCTGACATCTCTATGCCGTGTCCCTACTTCCCACAATGCGATTGCACCCACAATGACTTCCTCTTCTGCACCTACCCTTCCCATCCCAACCAGCCCTGTCCAGTTCATCCAGGGAGGGACCATGGTTCCAAGTAAGCTCTGAGTGTTTCATCAGACCTGCCCCAGAAGACAAAGCCGTTTGCTAAGTGTGAGAATTGCCCAATACAGTGTTAGGAAATCTTCCTCCCTGGAGGGTTTTTTAAATAGATCCTTGCCTTTCTGGGGGCTATTTTGAGCAAACTTCCATCTGGAGATGGAGAATGAGACAAACCAGGGACTTAGATGACCTCAGGAGTCCCTCCCTGCTCCTGGCTCAGGGGTTCTTGTCAGGCCCAAGTCCACCGCTGGATTCTCTCTCTCCCTAAATGATCCACTCTGACTTCTTCCTCTCCACCTGGGCTCTGCGGATGTGCCAAGGCGCTGTGCACTGAGTCGGCGGCTTTGATTAAGCAGCTTTGATCTCTGTGGAGCATCTCGGAATAATATCTTTGCTCTCAGCATCTGTGCCAATTCCCGAAATAGTTTAGCCCAGCCGAGCAGGCGGGGTGTTGGGTTGCAAAGTGTATTATATGAGAGATTTAAAAAGAAAAGGCAGCTGCAAACAGTCAGGGGGGTGTGTGTGTGTGTGTGTGTGTGTGTGTGTGTGTGTGTGTGTGTGTGTGTGTGTGTATGTGTGTGTGTGTGTGTTCATGTGGGCACCCAAGGCCCCTGGGAAATGATTACCATGCTATCCGTGTGCACCAACCCTGTACTCACAGTGGCCGCCTGCTGCGACGGAGTGGGCAGCTTGCGGCAGTCAAGCCCTTGCATCAGGTGGCTGTCCAGCTGGAGAGACACAACATCAAAGGCCTTTGCTTCTGTTTCCTCAGCTTTTGCTCGGTTTCATGGAGACATGCCGAGAAGCATGCCAGCGTGCCCTCCGTGTGGCTGTTCACCGGGTGTGGGCTTGGGTGACGCATGGAGGGGGAGTCCCCACGGACTTGAGGGGCTGCCCCTACTCAATTATATATGCTGCAGGATGGACGATGTGTTTGCACTTCTAAGTACGTGTGGCATTTGTGGGCGTATGGGTACCATGGAGTTGGTATTGAACAACTTCCATGTAGTTAAATGCATGACTTGGGCTGGTAAGTAGGCACCCCTATATGTGTGTGCGTGTATATGTGTACATGTGTGTGTATGTGATACCTGTGTTCACATGTGTCATATTTGGGCGCACATGTACCATGAAGTTGGCAGGCATGTAACCACTTCCATGTAGTTAAATGCGTAAGTGTCCTGGATTGGTAAGTAGGCACCCCTATGTGTTTGTGTACATGCATGTATATGTGATACCACCATGTACAAGCAGGCACACACACGTACACATGCATATGGCAACCTTCCTGTGGGTTGTGTTGCCCTGGAAGGGGTGATGTATACACAAGTGGAGGGTTGCATCTATGGTTACATCTGCAGAGGAAAGGCCTTTGCTGTCAGGATGTTTTGCTGTCAGACACTAATTTCTCCGCTTTGGTGCCCAGCCCCTAGAGACTTGTCCTTAAGGGTCTATGACTCCTCTGTGTGTATACATGGAAGGAAAATGTCTCCATCTGGGGTCCTTTGTTCCTCCAGAGGAAGCAGTTTTGGTTCTGGCTGTTGCTGCAAGAAGCTTTTGTTCTTGGTGGCCCCAGGCCGGTGGGGAGGAATTGATGCATCTTATATAGCCCTGTGTGGTGAAGGTCTTTTCACTGAAGCTGAAGGAAGTGGGAACCGGGGAGGCAGGCTGTGGTCTCAAACCACTTCTGATCCATCCATTCATGTGGGTTCCTTTGCTCTAAGGATCCCTCAGCTGCGGGTCACGGGGTAGCTGGTAGAGCCAGGGAGAACAAGACCCGGGGAAGCAGTGTTCTATTTTCTGGGGTCACGAAGGCATCTGAGCCTATGGGAAGCACTCCAGAACCGGTTAGGGTGTGGACCTCAGCTTGCTGGGCCTCCATTGACAGGCAAGGAGGGCAGCAGAGGCAGGACCTGGAGACCAGGATGGATGGGCCAGCAGGCCAGGGCAGGACAGCCAGAGCACCGCAATGTGAACCAGTTAATGGCGTTATCTGTGGCCCAGGGAGGGCTTTGGCTGAAGGTTGCATCTGGGATTTTGCACCAATGGTGCAATGATTGGTGGTGGCTGCCTGGAGAACAGTATAGAAAAGAATTCACAGTCAGTGAATGTTTATGGGGAAAGCAGGTAGGTGTGTTAGCTTCCTGTTGCTGCTATGACACATTACAAAAACTTGGTGGCTAAAAAACACAAATTTATTATCTTACAATTGTGGAGGCCAGAAGTCCAGTGCAGGTTTCACTGGGCTGCAATGGCAGGAGGCCTGCATTCCTTCTGGGGGCCCTGGAGGAAAACCTGTTTCCTTGCCCTTAACAGATTCTAAAGGCTGATCACTTTCCTTGGCTTATGGCTCTACCTCCACCTTCAAGGCCAGCAATGACCAGTTTGAGTCTTTCTCATGCTGTATCAATCTGACACTGACCCTCCTGCTTCCTTCTTTACTTATAAGAACCCTTGTGGTTACAATGGGCTCACCTGGGGGATCCAGGATAACCTTCCTCTCTCAACATCCTTAGGTTAATCACACATGCCAAGTCCCTTTCACCATGTCAGATTACATTCACAAATTTCTGGGATTAGGATGCGAACATCCTTGGGGGCTGTAATTCTTCATCCTGTGGTAGGGATAGATTAGTAATGTCTGCTCAGGCCCTAGTATTAGGTGATACCAGATGTTCACCATCCCTAGTCTAGTAAATAACTACATGTAGAACTAGACAAGGAATACTAACAGGCTGGAACGGGATGAGAAGAAATGGAAACTAAAGTGTATTGAGCTCTCAGTATACGCCAGGTACCTGCTGTATATTTCAAAGGCATGTCTCTTTTAATGCTCACCACAACTCTGATTGGCTGAGGAGGAAACTAGTATTTTATGGCCGAGAAAGCAGAAGCCCAGAGAGATGATGTGACTCATCCAAAGTCATCCAGTCCACAAATGACAAAGCAGAAGTTCAAAACCATGTCTAGCTCCAAAGCCATGCCATAGCTGGGGCAGAGAGCGTGGAGAGCTGCTGACATGCACCGTGATGTCATTTAAGGTTGCATCAGCTGTTGGGGCAATGGCACTGCACGGGAGCAGTGACAGGGCCTGACACTGAGCTTTTCTCTGGACCACACCCACCTTGCAGATGATCCCCTGGCTTTGCAAAAGGGGTTGAACCAGAGGCCAGGGCTAGGGGCTTCAGCCCCATCAGCAGAAATGCTAATGACCTTTCTAGCAAATGCCAGAAAACCAGAAAACGCACACCCAGCATCTCTGAGCGTGGCCTCATACCAACGTGCTTTGTGTTCCAATCGTCTCTCCTCACCGACCTCGAGGGGCTGCAGAGTGGAACCCACTGAGAGAAAATGAGCACGTGGGCGGGAGCTCTGTTTCTTTTCATACAAATACTCTTATCAGCACATCAGGCCTGTCTGAAACCGGGCAGAGGAGGCCCAGCAGGGGCAGGCTGGCTTCCTCCTGCTTTTTGTCCTCTGGGCAGACAAGCGCCAGGAGCCACTTGAGGCTGGTGGTGATGTGGACACAGGAACACATCTGAGCAGAGACCCTGCAGCAGTGTGTGCTGCATGCCCCAGACTGCTGGAGGTCAGAGGGCAGGAGGAAGGGTGGGCTCAGAAGAGCCAGGGTGCAGGGCCTGGGGAGCTTCCCAGGGTGGGTAATGTGGAAGTGTGTTTTGGGGTGAGGACGCTGGCCAGAGAGCAGCTATGCTCCACACTAGACACTTTAAATACAAAACTTTTCATCCTCTCAACAACGAGAAGTAGGCATTATTGATGTCCCCAGTTTACCGATAGAGAACATGACGCCCAGAGAAGTCAGTAACTTGCACACAATCAAATAGCTTGAAGGTGGCAGAACCAAGACTTGAATTCAGATCTGACTTACACTACAGCCCACCTCTCCTCAGGCGCTGCAGGAGGAAGGCCCTCTTGCCCCCCCCCCACCCCCCCACACTTTCAAAAACCGCCAGCCCCTCCTACCCCAAGTAGAAGCAGGGTGAGAGACGGCCTTTCCCTCTGGGTCTCTGGCATGAGCTGCTATAACTTGCCATCCTCAAGTCTGTGGTTGAGATTGTCTAGATAGACTTTTCCTGGGGAGCTGCTGACCTCAGCACAGAGAAAACCACAGCCCTGGGGCGGGGTGGGGGGGAGAGGAGGAGACCAGGCACACACGTGCCTGCACGCATGTGCATCCGCTGTGGCACATATCAAAGACTGATGGGCTCCCAGCAGACAGTCAGACGCGGGCACTGTTCATCACTTAGTGCAACCATGGAAGACTGGAGCCACAGTTAAGGTGGTCCCTTTGCTTCCTGAAATGCCCCTGCCTCCCTGATCCTCCCAAGTCTCGAAATCTGAAAACCTAACTGCAGTACGAATGAGCCCCTGCTGCATGGAGTTGTCTGTCCAACCCCTCCAGACCCAGCAGCATTCCCCCTCCTCCTCAAAACTCTGAGGCAGATGCATGGCCCCCTTCTACAGTGGGAGAAACCGAGGCTCTGGAAGCTTGAGGAGTTGTGAAGTTTCCACAGCAAGTAACTGGGAGGCCCAGGACTTGCATCTGGACCCCCTAGCTTTTGAACCTGGGCTTGGCCACCCACTCTGGTCTGTCTCTGTAGCCAGGTGCTTTCATGTGGTGGGCCCTGGCCACCAATGGAGGTGGAATGGGTGGAACCAAGCCTTGTGACCCACCCTTTGTGTAGCTGAAGTGGTAGAGAGGAGGTGGTCCCTGGGGGTGGGGTGAGGTGTGGGGGCGAGGTGGGGAGCTCACGGGATGGGGGGAGGGCAAGAGGCTCTGGCTTTTTCTCTGGACTGAAGGTTTGGGAATGAACAGTCACGGAGGACCTACTGTGTGCCAGACATGGTACCAGAACTTTTATTTTATTTTTATTGTAGAGACGAGGTCTTCTGTTGCCCAGACTGGTCTTGAATCCACAGGCTCAGGCAATCATTTCACCTCCACCTCCCAAAGTGTTGGGATTACAGGCATGAGCCACCACCCCAGGCTTAATTTTTTCTTTAATTTTTTGAGTCGGAGTCTCACTCTATCACCCAGACTGGAGTGCAGTGGCACGCTCATGAACACTGCAGCCTCAACCTACTGGGCTCTGGTGATCCTTCCACTTCAGCCTTCCAGGTAGCGGGAACCACAGGTGTGCCCTACCATGCCTGAATAGGTTTTTTTTTAAATTGTAGAGACGAGGGCTTGCCAAATTGCCCAGGCTGGTCTCGAACCCACAGACTCAGGCAATCCACTTGTCTTGGCCTCCCAAAGTGCTGGGATTACAGGCTGAGCCACCAAGCCTAGCCGGTACTAGAACTTATAAACTAACCCTCTTCACCACTGTGAGTTAGATAATATTAGTCTCATTTTACAGAAAAATGACAAGGTGCAGACAGTTTTGTAGCTTCTCTGTGTGTGTGGGGGGCAGGCTTCTCTGTGAGGTGGGGTGACTTAATATGCCGTGACAGGCTGGAGCGGCTTATACCCATGCACGAGAGCCCACTGTTAACTTTTCAGGAATTTTTTGCACTACTTGTTAAAGACAGTCACTACAAAAAATTAAATTTTATAACCTGACAATTAAATGCTTTGTATAAAAGCAAAGGTAATAAATGCTCAAAACTCATCACTTCTCAATTGCCTTCCTACTCCCTATGCTCTTGAAGTTATTTAGATCTATTGTTTCTTGATGGTGGAAATACTGTGTAAGATACTATTTAGTGATGTGCTATGCAAGTCTCTTCTCAATATCGCATTCAGCGATGCCTCAGCAGTAGTTGAAGATCAGCCATGATGGGAATGTTTACACCACAGAAATCAGCAAACACACCAAACCAGAGCGGGTTTTTAGTTTTCCCAGAGAGCCAGCTATTAAACATTTACCTGCACTCCACTGCCTAATAGGCCTCACATGTGTCAGGTTTCAGAATGGAACCCAGGAATCCAGGAGAAGTGGCCCAGGGTCATGAGTCTGAGAGCCCCAGTCCCCACTGGGGATGGCTCTTAGCTTGGCTGGGAGCTGACATTGATCAACTTCCCTGCTGGCCTGCTGAGTAAGACTAGCCCTGGAGAGTAGTTGGGGAGGGACCCTTGATTTTCCACTGTGCTGTGGTTCCCCTCCAGGATAACAAAGGTAAGGTCAAATGTCTGTCCTTTGAAAATCGCACCCTGGCAGTAACATGATTCAGTCCTTGTACAATTATTACTAGCCAAGTGTAGGGGAAACAGAGAACACAGCTGAGCCAAAAGAAAATAAAAATTATCCAAATTTCTGCCACCTAGAAACAATTACTGTTAATATTTTGATCCATCTCCTGCCTGTTATCTTTCCATGCTATGAACATTTTTATCTTTTACTTTTTAAATTTTTAAAATTATTTTTTGGAATCAACAGTCTTTATTTGGCTCAGATCAGGAGGCCGTGGGTTTTGAGGACCTCTGGGTATTTGTCAATCTTCTTCATTTTCTTTTCAGCCTATTTCTGTAGCCTCATGAGCTGTTTCTTCTTCCGGTAGTGGATCTTGGTCTTTCTCCTTCCTCTTCTCCTCCAAGGTGGCTGTCACTGCCTGGTACTTCCAGTCAACTTCATGAGCTAGGCACCCCAGGTAGGCAAACTTCCTCATAGGCTTCAAGCATACAACCTTGAGGGCAGCAGGGACCACCATCTGCTTTTTCTTGTCACAGGGGGGTGGGATCCCATCAAACACCTTGAGGCTGTCCAGGGCAGCCTGGCCTCACTTGGTCTTGTGGGGCAGCATGCCTGTGGGGAGAGGAATGTGGGCCTGCTCAGTGAGGCTCGCCTGGATGCCACCTCCCCCAGCAGAGCCAACTATGAACGTTTTTAAAAGATAATATTACACTTACTGTTGGGTAACTGGCTTTCTCTCACTCAACGTTAGATCACAAGCATCCTTCCATGTTAATTTGTATGGAATCTGTTTGAGTAGCTTTATAGCATTCCATCATGTGGACTTGCAGCTCCTGTTTTCGGGCGTTTAGAGTCATTTCAGTTTTTCTCTAGTATAAATTGTGCTATGGGGAACACTCTTATTACTAAATCCTTGTAATTCTCAGGATAAAGTCTCTAGAGCAGGACTGCTGTGTTAAAGGCCACCGTGCAGCTCTGTATTGGTACCTGACTAGTGGGCTAACATTTCCACGATTCCACCATTTAATTTGAGCTAGAATTGCCATAAGGGATTTTAGAATTGAGATTATGATTCTTGTTTTCCAAATGGCCTGGAGAAAATACATGATAAAGAACACTGTCTTGGCTCATATGGCCTACTATAACAGATTACCATAAACTGGCTGGCTTATCAACAGCAAACATTTATTTCTCACAGATCTGGAGGCTGGAAGTCCAAGGTCAAGGTGTAACAGATTTGGTGTCTTGTAAGGGTCCACTTCCTCAAACATAGGTGGCTGTCTTCTCACTGTATTCTCACATGGTAGAGGAAATGAGAGAGTTCTCTGGGCCCTCTTTTATGGGGGCATTAATCCCATTCATGAGGGCCCACCGCTATGGCCTAATCACCTCCCAAAGACCCCACTTCTAAATGTTATAACATTGAGGATTAGGTTTCAACATATGAATTTAGGGGGACCTAAACATTCAGTCTATCATAAATACTTATAACTAAATAATTAAAAAGCAACCAATCCAATTAAAAATTGAACAAAATATTTGTACAGGCACAGAAGATGTATGAATGATAGATAAGCACAATGGAAAGACCCTCAATATAACTGGTAATCAGGGGAATGCAAAATAAAACCATAATGAGATACCTCTCCACACCCCTTGGAGTGCTAAAACACGAAAGTGTGACAAATGCCAGGTGTTGGTGAGGATGTGAAGCAATTGGAACTTTTTAATATTGCTGGTAGGAGTGTAAAATAATGCCACCACCTTAGACAGCGGTTGACAGTTCTTACAAAGTTAAACATATATTTATCCTCCATTATGGGTTGCATTGTGTCCCCCAAAATAGATATGTTGAAGTCTTAACCCCTGGTACCTGTGAATGTGACCTTATTTGGAAATAGGATCTTGTCAGATGTAATCAAGTTAAGATGAGGTCATTAGGTTGGGCCCTAATCCAATATGACTGGCATCCTTATAAGAGAAACATTTGGACACAGACACTCACAGAGGAGAATGCCATGTGAAGACACAGACAAAGGGGGTGATAGCCAGGGGAAGGCAGAGACAGATATGGGAGTTCTGCCGCCAGAGGTCATGGGCTGGGACTGGGGCCGCCAGGAACTGGAAGAGGCAAAGAACAATCCTCCCCAGAGGCTGCAGAGGGAACATGGCTCTGCTGACACCTTGATCCTAGCTCCAGAACTGCCAGACAATGCATTCCTGTTGTTTTAAGCCACCCAGTCGATGTACTTGGTTCTGGCAGCCCTAGCAAATGAATACACCCACCCTGTGACCCAGAACATCCATGCCTACATACTTAACTAAGAGACATGGAAGCATGAGCTACACAAAAGGCTTATTTACATGGGATCATAGTGGTTTTATTCATAATAGCCCCCAAACTGGAAACA
The DNA here is from genome assembly GCF_000164805.1 of Carlito syrichta. Classification (NCBI taxonomy): domain Eukaryota; kingdom Metazoa; phylum Chordata; class Mammalia; order Primates; family Tarsiidae; genus Carlito; species Carlito syrichta. The sequence continues at coordinate 222,153 of NW_007234498.1, forward strand.
AGCCAATTGTCCACCCCAACAAGTAAACGGATATGCAAATTGTGATGTAGTCTCACAATGGAATACTACCCAGCAATTAAAAGGAATGAATGACTAAACATGCACCAACGTGAATGAATCTCAGAAACATTCTGCCAAGTGACAGAGGTCAAACAAAAAAGACTACATACAGAATGATTCTGTCTGTATGAGATTCCGTAGCAGGCAAATTTAATCATGAATGACTGGAGGCAGAAAGTGGAGCTTTGGGAGTGATAGAAACGTATATATCTTGATTGCGGTAGTGGTTGCCGAAGTGTCACATTTATAAAAACTCATTGAGGCCGGGCGTGATGGCTCACACATGTAATCCCAGCACTTTGGGAGGCAGAGACAAGAGGATTGCCTGAAATCAGGGGTTCGAGACCAGCCTGAGCAACATGGCAAGAATGTGTCTCTGCAATAAATAAAAAAATTAGCCAGGCGTGGTGGTGCATGACTGTGGTTCCAGCTACTTGGAAGGCTGAGGCAGCAGGCTGAGGCTGCTGTGGGCATGAGCATGTCACTACACTCCAGCCTGGGTGAAAGACTGAGACTCTGAATCAAAAAAAAAAAGAAAGAAAGAAAAAAGAAAAAAACACTCTTTGAATTGGGCACTTGAAATGGGCACATTTTATTCCTTGTGATTATTTCCCAATAAACTCGGCCTAAGAGGGAGACCTGTTTGCCCATGGTCACACAGTTCTAAAGGTCAAGCCAGAACTTGAATCCCATCTTCCGAGTCTTAATTCAAGATAACTCTTGGGAGGAAGAACCACCCCCACAGGTCTGCTGTACAAAGTCATGAGGTTTGCTGCACAGACCCTCTTGACACACTTGAGAGCCTCTTCCTGGAAGGCATTCTTCACAGCTCGCCTCAGGGAGGATGTCTTTTCTCAAGGGTTCTATAAGAGCAGAGAGATTAAGTAAGAGCCTAACTCAAGCATTTCAACCTGCCAGGCCCCACAGGGGAAAACAGGCCCAAGGAACTTCCCTTGGGACAGAGGGATGAGGGATTCCAGAGCCTGGGGTGCACAGGGGACACATCATGGGCCATGTCCTTAGGATGTGCCTATTGGAATGCCTTTCACTGCACAGTCCGACAGGCCACCACCACTGCAGAGGTGCTTACATCTGCAAGTTGCCGCTGAAGAGAGTGGCTACAGACTAGGCCTTGGGTGGCTAACACTTCCTGGAGGTAAGGAACCCTTTCACCATATACTTGCTGGGCCTCATTGTCCTCATCTGTAAAGGGAGCACATGATACTCACTTTGAAGTTTCATTGTAAGATATAAGAAGTGGAATCATGTATGTGCAATCACCATATGGCACGAGGTGAAAGCTCAGTGTATGAGAACGTGCTCTGTAATCTGAATTATTACTAGGCTTGTGGAAGATCTGAGTGAAAAGCCAAGTCTGGGTAGATCAGCCTGTCATCCACCTTAGCCCTCACAGCAAAGACAGGGCAGATGGCAACCCTGACAGATGGCATCTGTTTCTAAAAACCATTTCTGGCAGGATGAGCAGAAGAACAGGATATGTTTTTCCTTTCAGCCCAGCAGGATAGGTATTTAATTCGGCCAGATCTCTGAGGACCTTGAGTGGTGCCAGAGTAAAGAGGTTCTGTGGGTAAATGTGGACCACGGAACATCCTAAAGCAAGGATTGACCTTATCTGGTAATAACTCTTCTGCACAAAGATGGATGTAGGATATTAACCAATGAAGCAAAGCCTATTAGGAAAAATGCCACTTGTGCCCCGACTGAAAGCATTCATTCAGCCTCTTCGCCAGGGTGGGGGCTCTGTCAGGGAGTGTTCAGAGGGATCTTTGCTGACCAGGAGCATCCTTGGGACCAGCTTCCTTCCAAAGCAGGCAGAGTTGAGTCACAGGGTGGAGGTTCTGGTGGGGTCCTGGGTCACGGCAACCCCCCCATCGCAGCCCCTCTGCAAAGGTGCTGAGGACGTAGGCTGAGGACCAGCAGTGAGAGGGGCATGGTGGACATTTCTCTGACTACACTGTGATGTGCAGTGAGGAATCACGGCTTCCCCAGACCCTCGCAGCTGTGATCGGATGGGCTTAGGTTTGTGGACTAAGAACGATAGACTTTTCTTCCTCACCTCTCTTTTCTCCCTTAACTGCCCAAGTAATACATGTGTTAAAAAAAATCACCAGCATAGAGGTATATGTGGTAAAAAGCAAAGCGGTTTCAGCCTCTGTGACCAACCAGTGAGTCTGCTGTCCCCGCTTGGAAGTGATGGCTGTCACTAGTTTGGTGTGCAGCTCATGCATTTACATGCATGTGTGTCTACACGGACCACAGAGCCTTTTTAGCACAAATGGAACCATCCCAATGTAGTACTCTCCACCTTGCCTTTTCACTTGGCAGCCTTCCACAGCAGCACATAGAAAGTCACTTCTTTAATGGATGTAGAGCATTTTAGAGTTTGCACGGACTGTAATCTCTCTATCCAGCTCCCTGTTAAGGGGCATTTGGGCTGTTTTCACCTTTCCTGAGACTACAAAGCGTTGGTTTTTGTTTGCCGAAGCTCCCGGGGAGGCGGAGGTTGTCCAGCCACAAACCTCGGCTGATGTGGCTTCTTGGTCACAGCCCTTTCTCCGTTCCCCTCTTGGGGCTCCCCCCTCAGCTCAGACTGTCCTACCTTCGGCCTTAATAGCAAGTGACACTTGGCACAAGAACAGCCGAGCCATGGAAGAGCTCCGTTCAGACTCTGATGTGGCTATGTTTCTGTAAGTGCTCTTGTTAATGTTTCATGATGGATGGCAGTGAAGCCTGGGAAATGTACCAGCCTGGGTTCTTAAAGTATCTGCTCGTTCTAACTTAATGTATTCATTTATTCAGTGTGACAGCAAAGTTTTTTTTAAAAAGTACTGTAAATGCAGAGGCAAGCTTCAAAGGCGATTAAGGAGGAAGAGAGGAAGGGAACTAACATTTACCAAGCCTCTTCTAAGTGCCAGGCATGTTACATTTGTGGATGCTCTTCATTGTACCCAGAAGGTTGCTATTAACATCCCCATTTTGCAGATGAGAAAACTGAGGGGAAGCAACTTGCCCACAGGCATGTAGACAGGCAGAGCTGGGATTCAAAGCCCAAATGTGCCTGGTAGCAAGAACTCATGCTGTTTCCATGCCACTCTGCTGCCCTGGCTGCTATGTGTTTGGAAGACACCAGACATGGACCTGCCAGTAACAGGTGATATCAATTGGGTGCTCACTATGTGCCTGGAACTATTCTAAGCTTACCTTGTAGATGAACACATTTGCAATCATGGGAGTCAGTGAACCACTATTATACCCATTTTACAGACAAGGAACGCAAGGCTCAGAGAACTTGAGTAGCATCCCCATGATAACACATCCTAGCTGGCAGAGCTGGGATTTGAACCAGAGCAGGCAAACTCCAGAGCTTGTTGGCAGAGCCACCCTGCTTTCCTGTCTCTCCCCTGGATGAACAGATAGAACAGAGTTTTACGGGTGACTACAAAGATCAAACAGCAGCCTTACACTCCTCTGGGCCACTGGTTGGAGAAGGAAGGTTGTCCAGCCCTTGATTTTCAAGGAGTCAGACATCGTGGGAGACAAGGAGGGAGCCATTCCCAGGACAATTGACTTGGGAGGGCTTCTCTGTGCAGGGGTTCAGTCGTGTCCGCTGGTCTTGCCCACTATAGTTATCTCCCAGCATGGCTTCCAGTTAAGTTGCTCTCTGAATAGCAAAAGGGACAAAATGCAGGGCATTGAAGGGTGCCTGCGAAGACCACCACCACTTCCAGAAAATGGCTGCCCCAGGCACTCCCGGGTCAGTGCTCAGCAGCAAAGAGCTATCCTTGGTTCTCCCTTGTGTTCATGGAGCTTCATGCTTTGCTGGACTCTCCAGCTCAGCATTCATCTGGCACAGGGACCAGCAGATGCAAAGACCCTGAGGCTGGAGGCAGCTTGTGTGTCTGAGAAGCAGAAAGAAGGCCATTGTGGAGAAGGGCTGTGAGGGGGTGGGGCACAGGTAGAGGCTGGGCTGGTGAGGGAGCCCGGAGCCAGATCGTGCCTAGGCTTGAACGTCACATTAAAATGCTGCCTTTCACTCCACGTTTGAAGGGAAGATATTTATGTTTTACTATGATCTCTCTGGTCACTGATGGGTGAATAAACTGGGATCGTGGCCCAGCCCAGACCCACTGACGCAGAATCTGCGTCCTCTAGCGACTCCTGGTAGAAGCACAGCCCTAGGTGGAGACAGTGGTCCCTTGGATCAAGATGGTAACCATGGAGGCAGTAAGAAGTGATCAGCTTGGAATGCATTTTACACAGGGAACTGGCAGGATTTGCTTATGATCTGGACACGGGCTGTGAGGGGGCAAGAGATGCAGCCGCCCTTTATTTAGGCGGAGATGCTGGGGAACCAGGCGTTTGCCCTTGACTGTGGTGCATGTGAGATGTCTGTCACATATCTGCACGGTGCTGTGGAGTAGGATGCTATCTCTACCGATTCAGAGTTGAGGCGAGAAGTCTAGGCTGAGGGGGTCAGTCTGAGTATTGAAGTCCACGAGAACGCCTGGAGAGTGTGGACAGAGAAGAGTAAGCCCAGCAGCTCAATGTGGTCCCACAATATTTAGAGCAGGAGGGTTGAGGATAGACCAGGAAGGCTACTGTGATTGCCACTCCTTTCTAAGCATCTTGTTTGTGCCAGGTACATACATATGTTTTGTTTGTTTGTTTGTACTTCTCAGTGCAATTGAGCATTTAGAACTAATTTCATGCATCTAATATGGAAAAAAAAAAACCCTGTGTTTGAATGAGGGTAGGTCTGTATTTGAGGATTTGAACTCAAGTCAATTTTCAATGCCCATGATCTTTTGAGGATGCTACATCCGGGTGCTGGTCTTCAAGTGGGCTGTGGTATATTAGGGAAATATGACTATATCCAAGTCGTTGCCCTCCCCTGCTCGCACTGTCCCCTTCCTTAGGCTTTCTGAAAGTACTCCTTCCCTTCTTCACGAGAGGGCAAGGAATACATTGGTTAGGGACAGCAGGCAGGGTAGACCGGTTGGGGAAGGCCTCAAAGGAAAGGTTGTGCTTGATATCCCTCACCATACTAAGCAAGAATCATCTGCTGTCTTGGGGCTCCAGAGCCCTGTGCAGGCAGGAGGTGGGCCCAAGAGGCCTGAAGAAGAGCTCTGTGTCTTGAGAGGATAAGACAAGCAACAGATCTAGGCAAGAAGCCCTTCCAAGGAAGAGGGGCCCAGGGTGGCAGATGGGAGCAGCTTTCTGGACACTTCATCAGATCAGGGACAGGGACATGGGGTGATAGAGACCCAGGTATTAGAGTTGGGGCGCATGTAGGGCTAAAGGCTAAGGAACACACCCCAAATCAGATATTAGTAATAATAAAAGCACTGGGCATGGTGGCTCACGCCTGTAAATCCTAGCACTTTGGGAGGCTGAAGCAAGAGGACTGCCTGAGCCCAGGAGTTTGAGACCAGCATGGGCAACTTGGCGAGGCCTTGTCTCTACAATAAAAATTTAAAAATTAGCTTAGCATAGTGGCACATGCCTGGAGTTCCAGCTACTTGGAAGGCTGAGGTGGGGGGATCACCTGAGTCCAGCAGGTCAAGGCTGTGGCGAACCATGATCATGCCACAGCACTCCAGCCTACATGACAGGGTAAGACTCCAACTCAAAATAATAATAATAATAATAAAAATGACTATTTATCAAGTGCTTACTGTGTACCAGACACTGTGCTAAGGACTTTAATATATACTATGGTTAATCACAAACAATGGGAGATTTTACTCTGTGCTAGGCATTCAACATTTATCAAGTTATTTAATTTTTTACAAAAATGAGAAGGAACTACTATTATTATTTCATTTTACAACTTAAGAAACCAAAGCACAGAAAAGTTAAGCAACTTGGCTAAGATCACACCACTAATAAATAACAGAGCCACAATCTGAACCCAGGCTACCTGGCTCCAGAATTTAGTCTTTTAACCACTATTCTGTAGTGAGCACTTTGCACACAGAAACTTAGATAATCATCACAACCACTGCATCCATATCGTTATCATCTCCATTTTACAGATAAGGAAAATGAGTCTTAGGTGGCTATGTGATTTGCTCACGGAGCAGGAAGGCAGGGGAGCTGAAATGCTGACCCATCTCTGCCTGATACCAGTGTTCAAACTTTTAGCCACTAGCCACAGCAGGAGATCCACGCCCCTGGTCAAAGGTGGAGAAATGGTCCCCCTGAGCATGGATGTCGGACTCCTTAACTCCCCTCACTGGGAAGAAGATGGACCTTAGATCTGGGTGAGCCCCGACATGTGTTGGAGCAGCGCTCATTGCTGATGTTTGCCCGTTCCTCCAACATTGCATTCCCTGATACCACACTGGTTGCTCGAAATCAGCCATGCTGGGAGTGTTTGCAACAGGGAAATCAGCAAACACTACACATCGGGGATTCTTCTTTTCCCAGAGAGCCGATATTCCAGGATACCACTGATTCGACTTGAACTGACATTTAGAAGCAATTGTGCTCAGTGGAGGCCAGAGGAAGATTATAGAGTCAGGAAGCTGGGTGCGTGTCTGCACTGGTCCTGGGGAGACAGAAGTCAGCAAAACATGAGACAGATGCATACTCAGCAGCTTAAGGATGCTCCGTCCTTGTACCATTGGGCCCTGAGAGTGCTTCTGTGGGTTCAATAGACATGACCCTGACTTTGTGAAGGAGGGAAGATGGATAATAGAGAGGAAAAATAAAGAAATAAACGTGTGCAACTTCAAGTTGTGATTTGATGACAGAAACAGAGAAGAAACTAGTTGTATCAGGGGGCAAAGAAGGTGATTGGAAAGAGCTGGCGTTTAAACCAGAGTCCTCTGGGATGAAGAGGAGCCAGCAAGACCCAGGCGGGCAGAAGAACATGCTGAGGGCCAGGTGCGGGCAATGAGGTGGGCACACACAGGAGGCCCATTCAGGAGTGTGTGGTGGGCAAAGGATTCAGGAAGTGGAAGATGTGACCGGGTGGCATAGCGTCTTGTGGGCCACGGAAAGGGCTTCAGTGAGATGGGAAGGCATTGAAGAAGGGTTTTAAGTGGGGGGTTAGGGATTGCGGGCAGTGATATGCTGATTTACCATACAGAAAGATGACTAGCCAGGCGTGGTGGCTCACGCCTGTAATCCCAGCACTTTGGGAGATGGAGGCGAGAGGATTGCCTGTACCCAGGGGTTTGAGAACAACCTAAGCAACTTGGCGAGACCTTGTCTCTACAACAAATCAAGAAAAATTAGCCAAACGTGGTGGCACACACCTGTAGTTCCAGCTACTTGGAAGGCTGAAACGGAAGGATCACCTGAGCCCAGCAGGTCAAGGTTGTGGTGGCCGTGCGTGTGCCACAGCACTCCAGTCTGAGCAACAGAGTGACACTTGTGTATGGAAGGTAGGCGCGACGGAAAGTGGTCAAAGCAGACGCAGGGAAACTGCAGGAATTCAGGCAAGTCATGATGGTGGCCTGGGCTACACAGGGACATGTCACACGTATTTGGAGGAGGTAGAACAAACAGGACCAGCTGATAGATGGATATGGGCTGCAAGGTACGGGAGAGGGTAGACTTAAGGATGATTGGCAGTCCCCTGAGACACTGAAGACAAGAGGCTCAAACTAGATGTCCTGAGTTCTAATTCTGACCCTGCCATCTACTAGCGGTATAGCCCTGGGCAAGCGACTCAATCCCCGAGAGCCTCAGTGTCCCCGTCCATAAAATGGAGATCATAAAAGTTTCTGCCTCACGGGGTTGTTGTGAGGTTTCAGTGAGTGACTCTGTGTAAAGCGCTTAGAGTAATATCTGAACATGGTGAACACCACACAGAAGAGAACTGTTATTATTATTGCTATGAATATTGGTCTATTGATCAGCTCTCTGCCTGCCATTAAGAGATGGAGCCTTCCAAAGCAAACAACTCTTGTTTGGAGAGAAAATGTTCTGGAGGGGAGTGCCCCAGACCTGCTTCTTTTGCTCTGTTTGTGTTCCCTTCCCCAGCATGAGATCGGCAGGCAAAGCTGTTCAAAGTAAACATAGGTTCAGCGCCCCAGAAAAGATCAGGTTAGGCGGCACAGTCAAGGCCAGACAAACACTGCTGTTGGGCCGGAGGAAACAGGCTCACTTTGTGCTGACCTCTCTAGGCCACTGCGGCCCAGGGGCTGCCAGGCAGGACTGGCCCTCCCCGGCAGGTGGGGCCTCCATCTGGGTGACCTTCACCTGAGCCGCGTGGTCCCTTTTCTGGTGTGGAGTGGGATGACTCACTACACACGCTCACCACTTCCTGGCCTAGACACTAAGATTCACTATGAACTTGACACCGGCTGGCAACAAAAACTGGAGTCCGGGGAAAACATGTGGGCCGTGGGAGACAGTTGTGCAGGGCTATGTCAGGAGAGGTTGGAGGTCGGCAGGGCACTGGAGGAGAGGGCAAGGAGAGAAGCACCTGAGAGGGACAGTGGAGCCTAACAGAAGTCAAGGGTCACCCAACTGCCTCCGGTTTTGGACACCTTGGCTCGGTGTTTTCCCAACCCTTCTGATCCTATGCCCCACCAGCCTAGAAAATGTGGACAAGGGGTATTACAAACGTAATAGGTAACTCTGCTGACTTTCAAAATCTAAAATTATCATATCAAATATGATTTCCAAACCATAGATGTCTGCTGCTCCAAGGTCCTGAAATGAGCTCGAGGGGCGCATGTCCCCAGTAGCGAAAGGAGAATTACCCTTCTAATTACAATAGGAGTAATAGTGATAGTGCTTTTCTGTGCAAACACTCTGAAAATTTAGGGAAAATGGAGCTTTGGTGCAGTGACACTCTTCTTTTTATTGTAGCAAAATATGCATAACATGAAATTTACCATTTTAACCATTTTCAGGTGTACAGATCAGGGCATTAAGTACATTCACATTCTTGTGTAAGCACCTCCACCATCAATCTCCAGAACTTGTTCATCTTCCCAAACTGAAACTCTGTGCCCATGAAACACCAACTGTCCACCCCACCACCCCACCCCAGCCCCTGGCAACCACTGTCCTATGCATTTGGCCTTCCATATCAATAGAATTATATAGTATTTGTCCTTTTGTGGCTGGCTCATTTCACTCACCAGCTTTGTGCTTTGGGACAAGTTCCTTAAATGTGCTGTATCTCAGTATCTTTTTTTTTTTTTTGAGTTGCAGTCTTACTCTGTTGCCCAGCCTAAAGTGCAGCCTCGTCTTCCTGGGTTCAGGTGATCCTTCTGCCTGGGTCTTCCTAGTAGCTGGGACTATGGGTGTGCACCACTATTCCCAGCGAATTCTTTGATTTTGTTGTAGAGATGGGCCCCGCTGTGTTCCAGAATTGTCTCAAACTCCTGGACTCAAGCAATGCTCCCACCTTGGCCTCCCAAAGTGCTAGGATTATATGTATGAGCCACCCTGCTCTGCCTCAGTATCTTTAATGTGTAAAGAAGTGAGGACAGGACACTATGCCCAGCGTGGACAGTTATGAGACTAAATAAAAGAATGAGTATGAAAATGTTGAGCAGAGTCTGACACTTAATATGCAGTACAATTCATTGTTGATTTCATATTACTTCATTGTGTCCATCCAATTTCAATGAGAATCGGTAGCCAGGTAGGACATGTGACATTTGTCTCATAATAGATGAGGAGGCTAAAGCACTCAATTAATTAATGGCAGAAATCAGATTGGAGCTCAGGTCTCCTGACTTGGAGGTGAGGAATGGCTAGGAAGCAAGTCACATTTAATGCACATGTCATCTCCAATCAGTTGCTCATGCCTGCCTGTCTATAATGCAGTGGGAAAGAGTGCTGTGCTTGATTAGCAATGTCTGCCATGGGTGTGGGAATGGGAAGTGGGGTACAGCAGCCACATATCTCCTACCTCTGGCCTAGATGATAGCTTATAGCATATTTTAAATTTTTTTATGTCTGAAAAGAAAGATAATCTTCTGTGTGTATTTTTAAACATGTTTATTGCAAAGAAAATAGAAAAGAAAATCAAACAAATGTTAGATTTCTAGTTTGCCTGTCAAAGACTGGATGGTTATTATCTAAAGGGGCTAAGAAGAATATTATGATTGTGGCTTATGCAGCACCAGAAGGCTGTTTGCTGAGGTTAAAGTCACTCTGGACCTCAGAGTACAGAAACTGCCCTCCCAAGGTGATCTTTCTGCCCACCAATGGGGTGGGACAACTTCAAGGATAGCCCTATGAGACAGGCAGTGGAAACGTGATAGAAAAGTGATTGACGAAGTTCAGCCCATGTAAAATTGGATCGCTGCCCCCTCAGGGAGAGAATGGCAGTTGTTACTTCTGCCTACCTTTCAGCCTTTCAGACTCCTGGTGGGCCTCCTGTCCCTCTCTGCCTTCCTGTTCTGCTAACCACCCTGCTTTAGGCAGCTGGAGGGACGCTTGTGTGGCCCTGGGGAGCTGGTACCCTAGAGGCACTGGACAGGCCTATCCTGGAACCTTCTTTTCATTCATTCACTTCCTTAAGATGCAACTCTGCCCACTGGCTCAGGAATTCCTGTAGCACGACGTGGCTTCCTCCAGCTGCGCCTGCCTATCCACCCATACCCAAGACCAGTGGACTATGCCTGTCCCCCTCCTGTCCTGCTGTGCCCACCTCTCACCTCACTACACTCTTTTTTCTTGTACATGTGACCCAGATGCCAGCATGGGCCTTCCCGACTCAGGGAACCATGTACGATTAGCCTGAGTGCCGCATTCTGTATGCCTTATGAGCGCCAGAGCTCTCCCCAGTGCCAGTCAATCCCAGGCCCGGGGTAGTAAGCCACTGCCCATTCCCCTAAGGTCCCACACTTTTTCTCTGTCATGGCTTGGCCCCTTTCCACCCTGCCCATGTGGCCTCTGTTCATGTCACATCTGCTCAGTTGGAAACCCAGTCTCACTCACATGTGTACGTGTCTAGAACGTAGTAAAGATTTGCCAGAGTCAAAGATAGGGCACGTATTTCAGAAATGCATGTGATGTCATACTGAACATTAGAGGCAGTATGTGTGTAATAAATGGAAATAACAAACGCTGCTGTTTACAAGGTGCCATTTATAGGGTAGGCATTGGGCTAAGCATTTTATATACATTGTCTGATTTGATTGTCCCACGACTCCATGAATGAGACGCTATTGTCATGTCCAATTTCCAAATACATCCTCTGAGAGGATGAGAAACTTATTCAAGGTTGCACAGCTGGGAAGTAGCAGAGCTAATTGAACCCAGGCAACCTGACTCTGGGGCCCGGGTCCAAACTCCTCCTGTGCTCCCCTGCCCCTCTGCCCCCCATGAGTTTGGACTTTCCACTGCCCCATGACCATAGAGTACCCCAGGTTCATGCCATCCTCACAGCAGACCCTTCCTCATTTCATCTTCTTCCTTCCAGATGAAACTCCAGCATGAAAACTCTCATATCTTCTCCCTCGGTTATTCAGAACAATTCAAGCCTCCCAGCCCTTTTCTCCCAGCCTTCTCTTCTGGTTCTGTTTCCATCAAAGTTCTCTGCAGAACCAAAGGACCTCACACATAATAACATCCATACACCTTTGATGTTAAGCGTACGGACTCATCTTCTAATATACAGGTTTTCTGCTATGGGGCAGAGTGACAACCATGTGGCATGTGGTTGCCTCGCCCCACTGCCATGCCCATAGCAAGCATCACTAATTAATGACCCCACTCCCTCCACTGGAGCCCAGGCACAGCTTCAGAATCCACAGCGTGGAACACCAGAAGGCCACTAGCAACTGATTGAATCTGTTGAAAGAAAACCTCCTTCCTTCCCTCCCACAGAGTGAGGCCAGTACTTTATGAGTAGGGAACCAGACCACCCTTGAAGTAGGAATGCAAACCCAATCTCAGTCATCTGATGGAGACCAGAACTTAACAGGTGGGCCTTAGGCCAGAATTGGTTTCCTTCTCTGGACTCTATTCTTTGTTAGCCTGTGCTCTCTTGATTGAAGGATCTTTGGGGTGAGTGGAGAGAGGTGACCCTTCATTGCATCGATACAGGTCCCACAGCTGGGCATGGAGGCATGGAAGGGTCCTTTGGGGACCCCAACCTGAAGAGAAACTGAATTTGCCAGTGCCCTGGTGCCTGTGTTTCCCTGTTGTTACACTTAAGCTTTTAGTAGTCATGTTTCATGTGCCAGCCTGGTTATGACTGGCCTGTGGAATATAAATGGTAAGGTATGAGTCCAAGCTTAATATAGATCCATTTATGGGGGAAGCACCCTCCAAGCCAAGATGATGGTAACAAGACTGACCAAAGCAATGAGTCTCCCACAAGAGGAGTTGAGTCTGCCATGTTGGCGCTTCCAACAAGCCTTGTAAAGGGGCAGTTATAGAGCTCTGAACCTCGGTAGAAACTAAGAGTCAGACACCACCCAGTTCTTAGGCCTCAGCCTACCTGTGTTTGACCCTTGAGCCACATCTTGATGGTTTCAAGATGCCAGGAGCCCTTGCCATGCTGGAGAATGTTGAGCTCCTCCTGCCCAAGGGAGGAGAGAAAATGGGTGAACATGTATTGGGCACCTACTGTGTGCTTGCCATGTGCTAGACATGCGTATATCCATTCTCGCATTACATCCTCAGAGCAGGCGTGTGAGAGAGATTTAACTCTCTCTACTTCACGGGAGAAACACCTGCAGCTCAGAGAAATTAAGTAACTGGCTGAAATCACACAGTTGGTGAGTAAGTAACAGAACTGGAATGCAGACCTAGGTGCCACAGAGACTCAAAAGCCAAGGAGCTTATCATTTCTATTACTCTTCCTGTGGGGGGTTGGTGAGGGAGAGGTAGCCCTGGCCTGAGAGACTGAGCTTAAGAGCCGGCAGAGAGGGAGCCATAGTGGAGACCAGCGCCAAGTCAGGAGAACAGAAACGCCCCTCAAACCAGAGAGACGAGAGGCACGCCAGCATCCACTGTGGGGACAGCAGCTCCCACCCTGTGGCTCTTGAAGCTTTCTAGGCTGCAAGGGACTGGCCAAGCTCTTCCTCCCCCAGCTCCCTGGACCCAGTGCTCCTCTCAGGTCTGGGGAGCTGATGCTGCTTCTGAGGCAGCCTGGGTGGCAGATGGTGCATGCTTGAGGGGGCGGTTGCCTGACATCCCTGCTGCAGCTTCTGATGGCTTGCGAGCAACTCTACCTCCCCATGACAGCTCCACTCAGAAAGCTCAACCCAGAAGGAGGCTTGGGCTTATTTTTTCTAAGGAACTGGCTCTTCTGTAAAACGAGGATATTAATATTTACCTGGCAGGGTTGTTACGAGTATTAAACTCAATATATGTAAAAGCCTTAAGAGTTGATCAATGCTCACTCAAGCATTATTGTTATTATCCATTCGTTTTAAGGCATGATTTGAGAACAAATTTATCTCAAACATCTCACCATCAAAAGTATTTATCATCTTCTCTTGGAAGAGCAGAAAAGCACGATTGGGTCAAGTTAACAATGAAACATTTGGCAGTGTTTTTATCACTCTTTTTTTTCTTTGAATTGGGGTCTCGCTTTTGCCCAGGCTGGAGTGCAGTGGCATGATCACAGCTCACCACTGCCTTGACCTCTTGGGCTCAGGTGATCCTTTCATGTCAGCCTCCTAAGTAACTGGTACTACAAACATACACCATCACACCGGGATACTTAAAAAATTTTTTTTTGTAGAGATGGGGTCTAGCTATATTGCCTAGGCTGGCCTTGAATTCCTGGGCTCAAGCAGAACTCCAACTTTGGCCTCCCAAAGTGCTGGGATAACAGGTGTAAGTCACTGTGACCAGCCTCTTCTTACAAATAACTTTTTTTTTTGAGTCGGATTTTCACTCTGTTGCCAGGCTGGAGTGCAGCGGCATGCTCACAGCCACCACATCCTGGACCTGCTGGGCTCAAGGAATCCTTCCGCCTCAGCCTTCCAAGTAGCTGGAACTACAGGCACGTGCCACCACACCCAGCTAACTACTTTTTGGATTTATTGTAGAAATGAGGTCTCGCCAAGTTGTCCAGGCTGGTCTTGAACCCATGGGCTCAGGCAATCCTCTCACCTCGACCTCCTAAAGTGCTGGGATTATAAGCGTGAGCCACCGCACCCAACCCTAAATAACTTTTTAAATCAACCAAAGTTTATATAAGAAGTGAATATGGCATGATCGATTACCACCATAATTGAAGATTACTTCATTCTGGGATTTTGAATCACATCATAATTTCAAAGAATGCACTGTGATCATCATAATCACCAGCCCACTCTCATCAAAGCCACTCCCCCTCCAGGTAATTGGACCCTTCATATTGTTTGTCCCCCCCATGCTTACAAGTGAGGTATAATAAATCCCCTTCTGCAAATAAAACAAAACTGAGCTTTCCAGAGGCTAAATATCTATGCAAGTTCAAATAGCAAAGTATCAGGGTCAGAATTTGAATCTTGTTCTCTCTGATCTTGAAATCACATGTTCTTTCCACTGTACCCACCAGCTTCTAATAGTGATGTGGTTTCTTCCCTGGCTGCACCCGCCGGGATTTTGATTCAGTTGGTCTGGGGTGGAGTCCAGCGCATACAGTGGCCACATGCACATCCGGCAGTATCTGGGGGTGGTGTAGAAAGGCCACACGAAGCCTTTGCAGAAACCGATCATTCCCGGTGCCATCGCGTCCCTGCCTGGCAGGTGTTCTCGGCAGGTGCTCTTCCAGAAGTCTGTGTGCAGCAGAAAATAACCACTGCTTGGTACTGCTGCCATCCAGGGGGACCAAGGGTGGTCACGGAGGTCATCAAGACCTGGGGTGAGGGCCTTGCATGTGGATGGCCCCAGCCCTGAATGTTTCCTCTGTAGGCACTGTCGGGTTGTAGAACCTGGAGAGCCAAGACGGGGCTCTGATGGGGGCGCTGGTGGTGCGGCTGAGATGGCGCCCTGTGTTTCTTGTGTCTGTGGCCCTGAAACATTCCTCTTGCATCCTCTTGCTCCTACCTCCACCTCCACCTTCACCATCATCTGGTTTAATGAGACACCACCTGGCTTCTTCTGTTAGAATCATTTGAGGAGTTTTAGAGAAAATGCCTTACCTCAGACTAACTGAATCATAATTTCTAGAGAGAAGGCTCTGACACCAGGATTTCTCTCATTCTCCAGGTTATTTTTATACATAGCCAGTGTTGAAAACTGCTGATTCTAGCTAATTCCCATTTGATTTAAATGTCACTTCTTCCAGGAGGCTCTCCCCAGACTCCCTCTCATTCTACCTCAACTCCCCCAGCCCTAGTCTCCATCCTTCCCTCTTTGTTCCCATTGCTAGTCCCCCTAAGAAGCCGCTAGCTCTGTGGGCATAGTGAAGGTGTCCTCCTTGTCCCCTGTTGGGTCCTCGGAGCTAAGCCTTACACAAAACATGCTCGTTCTTATTTGCTGACTGATAGAATGAAACCAGACATCCTTGACCTTGAGATGCGCAGAGTCAGGCAGAGAAGACAGACATCAGAACAAATAGTCTGCCGACGGGCTCAGATGAAAGGCTGGCCACTTCTTCAGGCCTGAGGACACCAGTCCACACTGCCAGGACCTGTGGGCAGGCTTTGGGGACACCGGGAAGTGGGGGGCGAGTGTGAAGATGAGGAGGCTGAGAGCTTGGGCTTGGGGGTTAGAAGAGGAACCATCCTGGATCTGTGTGCTCAATATGGGTCCTAGAACATAACAGGTGCTTGTTAGGAGTTTGTGGAGTAAGTGAATGCAGACTTGATAGAATGAGGCAAGCCCATGCCTATTGTCTGAGGAACTGGAGAGCTCATGGAGCAGCTATTGACATCTATTTTGCAGATTTCTTTGCAATGGGATTAGCTGAGGCACACAGCTTGTGAAGCAGTGGCCCGCGGACTTTAGGTCCAGAACAGTGTCACAGTTAAAAGAGCCCAGTGTGGAAGCCAGAAGGAATTTCAGCAGAACTCAAGTCCTTTTTGTGTTCTTCTCAGACACCAGGAAAGGGACTTGAAATCCACAGTCACACATCTCGAGGTGTTTGTTGTCTTGATTTTAGCACTCTTATCCACTGCCTTTCTCCTTCTAAGTTCCCCACAGCCTGTCTCGGCCAAAACCTCCCAAACGTCCCAGCTCAGGCCCACAGCCCTCACACCTCCCCTCCCCCTTTCCTTTCAGGTCAAGAGGACACCACTGGCTGGGGGGGGGCCCTGGGAGGGGAGGGGACAGAGGAAGGAGGGACTCTGAGCAGGCAGAGCAGGAAGAGAAATGCTTTAGAATGTATAAACGATGACCTTTTTTTGGGTGGTTCTAGCAGGTGCACCAGCCACTGCGATTTATTGAGCTACTTCTTAGTGCCAGAAGCTGTACTGGGCCTTTCTGTGTGAAAGATCATTTAGCTGCACCAGACATCTGCAAGATGGGCTTCTCTGCCCACTCCCCGTAGGCTCTCCAGACATGTCGGACACCTCCCTTCACTGTCACTCCCTGGTCTCCCATCAACTCCATTTCATCTCATTGAGTATGTCCCTATTTCTAAGGCTTGATGACGTTGTCCTCCCTCCCTCCCTTTCTTTCCTTATTCATTCAAAAAGACTTTTTTTTTGAGGCCTGTGCACAGTATAAGTGCCAACTGTATAGATACCCTGCTGGGGGCCAAGCATCAGGGACGTGCAGTTCACAGCCTCCCTCTCCTTCCTCCATGGCCGAGTGGTTTGAACTTGGTGAGCAGGTCCTGCCCTGTCCAGCTGCCCCTGCTCTGCACATTCCAGGCCATTCAATGCCCTTGTAAGGCCAGGTGCCTGTGAGTGGGTCCCGCTTGCATGTGTGGTGGCCCAGGGTGGGATGGGACGCTTTCCTCCCTTGTCCTAGGTGATGGCCAGTGGGTAAGACATGGAATTCCTCTTGGCATCCGATTCCAAATTTTCCTCAAATGCTAATCTGATCACACCACTCTCCTGCATACAGCCTGCACACAGGAAAGAGTACTGGCACTTTCAAGTAGCCACCAAGTCCCAGCTCTGCAATCACGAGCACACAGACCCTGGCCCCTCCCCCTCATCATGGCCTCCTGGTGATCTCCAAACCAGTCTCTCTGAAGCTCAGTGCCTCCGATATGTCACACACCCTGTGAATGGCCTCTGCTGGCACACACCGGTCCTGCTGCTTGAACCTTCCCTGTTTACCTGCAGTGGTCTCCCGTTCCATGATGTCTGCTTGAGCCATGTCCTCTGGCAAGGTTTCTGCCGCCTCTTTGCCTCTTCGCCTAACGCCCACCTCCCTGGGCTGTCACAACCTTTCTGGATGCCCTAGAGTCTCCGTGACAAAGGGGCCAGGCCCCGCCCCCAACTGCCTCCCCAGGGTCTCCCACTGAACCCACACAGTGTGGGCCCAACAGAGGCTCCTCACACCTTCCAGGGCTCAAGGAGCCCCATGGAGAGGGGACGGAGCGTGCTCTTCTGTCTCATTCCAAGGAGAAGGCTGCGGCCCCCCACCCGAGCCCTAAGGGTGTCTAGAGTCCTCGGAAGCCAGGCCAGGAGAAGGGCTTGCTGACCAAGCAACTGTCTGACTCACTGGGCAAGGAGGGAGGAGGCAGGTGCTAATTGCCTGGTCCCTCCGCATCCAAGGGAAGGCCCAGCCTTTGAAGCAGCTGCCGAGACCACAGAGGAGGCAGGAGCAGCCAATTAGGTGATGCCTGACTTGTGGGCACCTCCGAGCCCACAGGAAATTATTAATAAAGACTTAACAACTGTGGAGCACTTTGTGTGGAGAAATAATGACACCCTGTCTTCCCCAGTGCGCCTGGCCTAAGCACTTGGCAGCCATAATCTGGTTCATCCGGCCCCTTGGAATGTCTGGGGAAGCTGAGGGAGAAGCCTCACATCCTCCAGCCCCCTACTCCAGGGCAGCCCTCTCCCCACAGCCCCTGTGGAGCCACGAGTCTGGGGACGCCATCTTGTCTAAGGATGGCAAGCGGGCTCCATCTCCAGTGGGAAGAGGCAGCTGGAGCTTGGGTCCAGAGGCATTTAGAAGCTGTCTGGGGGCCTATGATAAGAGGGGGTGGCGGTCACTCAGTGAATCTCTGAGCTCATTCCATGATCTGCCTTGTTTGGGACTGTTTGCTCTTGTTTTTGTCCCACCAACAGCCCGTTGGCGCTTTAAAACCTCACTCCACATAGCAACCCCAACACACACTCCCTCCAGAATCTGTGGCGCAATTTCTCAGGAATCATCTAACTTACACGGAGCCTCCTACTTCATTTCATTTTCATGCCCTTTCCCTCAGCTGGGAATGCCTCCCATTGATGGTGACTTGGAAACCCACCTTCCCCACTTAACTCCACTTCCTCTGTGGACTGTCTCTAACTGCCCCCTGCGCCCTGCCAGCTGGCAGAATTTGCTCCTTCCCCTGCTCCTCCTGACCCTGTCTTTCTCTTGCAGCCAGACAAGCCCCTCGACATCGGCCTGAATGCCACAAGTCCCCCTCGCGCCTCTGCCCTACCTGCCCCATCCCCTCACCAAGACTGAGTTTCAGCATCTTAGTGCAGGGGTTAGCCATTTTTCCCCATCAAGGACCAGAGAGTAAATAGGACAGGCTTTGCAGGGCCCACATGCTGTCTCTGCCATATATTCTTGTTTGTGTCTTATTTGTGGATAGCCCTTTAAAAATTGACCAGGCGTGGTGACTCATGCCTGTAATCCTAGTACTTTGGGAGGCCAAGGAGGGAGGATTGCTCAACCTGGAAGTTCAAGACCAGCCTGGGCAACGTGGTGAGACCTCATCTCTACAAAATTTAAAAGAAAAGAATACCTGGGCATGGTGGTGCACACATGTAGTCCCAGCTAGTCGGGAGACTGAAGTGGAAGGATTGCCTGAGCCCAGGAGGTCAAGGCTGCAGTGAGCCATGATTGTGCCACTGCATTCCAGCCTGGGTGACAGATTTCAGCTTAATCAATCAATCAATCAATCAATCAAGAAAAAATCATTCTTAGCTCAGAGGCTGTACAGAAACAGGCCAGAGGCTGGGCCTGACCCACAAGCCTTAGATTGCCATTTCCTGGCTTAGGTAAGGAATTTTACCTGTGGGTCATAAGAAGATATAGAAGCATGACCACATCAGCAGAGAATGCCCTGTCTAAAAGGAGACACATTCACAGACAGGCCATTCTAATAGCAACAGGTGCCCTAGGGCACTGTGGGAATGCAGCCTTCCTCGAGGCTGAACATCAAGGGATGTGCCGGAAAGAGGAGGGATGAGGCCCAGGCTGAGGGAGCAGCTAGCCAGGGAGGGCATGCAGGGGCAACCAGCACCGCATGCCCTGGGAGCACTGCATGAAGCTACTAAGCACAGCTTCTGGTACACAGTAGGTGCTCCATATGAGTAGGGTGCCATGCACAGCCTCTTCATCATCCCCAGCCCAACACCAGCTCCTGAGTCGGTGCTCAAGAGCTGTTTGGAATTTGTGCGGCAGTTCAATTATGCTCCATGTGTTTGATTCTCATACGTCACCAGAGCTTGAATCTGCATTTGACCTTTCGCCGCGAGGCAGGCCTGCTTGGGTATCGATACTGGTCTAAGTGGCACCCTGGCTCATCTGTCCTCCACCTGGGTTCTGTTCTTGGCTCTGTCACTGACTGACCTTGGTGGAACAAGTTATTCCACCTCTCCAAGTGTTAATCGTCCACCCATAAAGTGGGCATAATGACAGGCCCTGCCTCTCAGGGCTGTCTCCGAGTGTCAATGAGCCCCTGCTAAGTGGCGACCAAGGAGTCTTCCCTCCCATTGGCTTGGCCCAAGGGCTGAGGGGCAGGAGGGACGTGCTGAAGGCAGTTGGCACAGACCCACTGGCAGAGGGAGGGCAGGAAGGAGCCTAAGCTCAGGCTCAGGGCGGCCCCATGGCGGACAGAGTGTCCTCTGCGTCAGAAACACTGGGAGTCAGGGGTCCGGGGCCAGGCAGCTCCTAGCTGGCAGCTTGTGGCACCTCCCAAGTCAGAGGATTTAGGTCTCAGGGAGACAGACAGAGGGGCAGGAGAGCCCCTGTGGGACAGAATTTAAAATTGTGAGTGTTTGTTTGTTTGCTCCTGGCCTTTCTTCCAAAGGAATGGGAGACAGGCCGCAGCAAGCTACATATTTACAACATGGCTGACAGAACAGAGGGAGAAAGAAACAGCCATAGCCTGAGAGCTGGATTAAACATTGAACTTGGATCCGAACTTCAGAGCGGCCTAGACAAGGGAAGGAAAGAGGAGAGAAGGACTAATACTGAGTATGTGATGAGTATCGTTATCATGGAAGGAATTTCTACACAGCAGTCCTCAGAAGATACATATTACTATCTCCACTTGCAGACTCAGAAAGTTAGAGTGATTACGTTGTGTTCTGTAAATAGATTCAGATATGTCTGCATTTATTAAACATCTACTATATATCAGGCACTGTGCTGGGTCCTTATGCACAGGATTTTAATTCTTCTACCAACCCTCAGAAATAGATCCTATTATTATCCTCATTTGACAAACAAGAAAACCAATGAAGATCAGAGAGGTGGAATGATTTCTGTAAGTTCACACAGCTTATAAGTGCCCAAGCCAAAATTCAAACCCAGAAGAATTTGATTCCAGACCTCTCCCCTCACCAACCCACGAACCCAATCTCTCTGATAACAGGTTTCCTTGCTACTGTATTCTATAATAATTTTTCTCACTCGGGGTGTTCCCTGGGGGAGAAGACATTAAGTGACACATGAGTTGAATTTACAGGAGTCTGAAATGGCTTCACATGGAGGTTTGGAGATGTGTGTGCATTGTCTTCTGGTTTGGTTTAAACAACACATGCACCAAAGTCCTTGGCTTGCATCTTTCTCCGCCGGGGCCTGTTTTCTTCTTTCCTTGATGGGTTAAACCTGTGCATGGCAGGAATGTGGGCCACCAGGGCTCAGGGGCTGGGTCCCGGCACCCTTTCAGGCCAGGGTGGGCAACGACTATTGGAAACAGACCCAGGAAGGCTTGAGTCTACCATCCTGCCCTTTCCCTGTCCCTTTCTCGGGACTGTTTTTATGACACTTCAGTTTGCTGCTTCTTGGGGCCAGGCGCCTCCTCTGAGCAGAGCCAGCCTTTTATGGCCATGGAGCTAATTAAGTAGCAGAACTCAGGGGCACTTGGAAGGCAGCTCCGGCTGCCGTCAGGCCTGGGCAGCGCAGCCAAGTGCCTCTCTGGCCCTGGGATGTGGAGGGAGCTCTTGGCTAAACATCAGGCTGTTCCCTGTCTCTGACTGGCCTCACCTCACCTTCTCTGTCACCCTGCATCAGGGACTCTTGAAACTGCTTCCTCCCTGAGCTACCTGGAAGCCTCCGGAGACCAATCCGAGGATGGCTATACCCTGATATCGTCTACATTTCCACTCCAGGGGACACTTTGCACAAGAGGGACTTGAGGATGAGCTCTCAGAGGGGCACACAAGTCCCCCTGAGAGCCTGCCTTTGGGCCCGAGGGACACCCTCGGCAGGTGGGAATAACTGTACCTCCCAACTAGCAGTTGTTGTCAATGGAAGGTTACGAGAAACCAACCCCAGAGTCTGGAATCCCCCCCGGAGAGGGAGGGCGGTTTCCTCTGCTTTCTTCTCCCAGCTCTGCAGTGAGCAGTCTGTTCTCAGGTGTGGTCCTGGGCCAGGCCTTCCTCCTGCAAACAAAAGTGGGGGTGGGTAAGCCCAGAAAGGAATATCAGTGGCCATGTGGCGACAGCTGGAAGTTTCTGCGAGGGAGGTCACCCAGAGAGCAGGCTTTCAGGCGTCCTGGGCACTTCTTCACTTCTCTGCCTGGAACATAAGGCTCCTGCCCTCGCTTAGACATCACAGCTGCTTTCCTGGCCTCTTGCTCAGCCTCTGAAATGTATGTCCACAGGAAGATGCAGCAGCTACCAGCAAAGGAAAGAACCACCTGCCCGCGTTCAAATCTAGCATCGAATTTTGCATGGCCTCGGTTTCCTCATCTGCAAAATATGGGACAATCTGGACCAGCTTGCAGAGTTTTAGGTGAGGATTAAAGCAGGGAATCCACACCAAGGGCTTGAGGCGGGGGTGCCTAGCAGACAGTGGGAGCTTCTAGCCGTACCCCCAGAGATCCTCCAAGACCTCCTGGTTACATCCAGGACCCTTAACCAGGTAAAAGACGCCCTACACACCTGGACCCTGGGGCTCATTCTGTCCCGTCTCTCCCCCAACCCACCCCTCGAGCTCTCCCCAGCTCTGTATCAGAGACAGACACTTGAATCACACGTTTCAAAAATGCCACCATGTTGTTTCTTCCTCCCAGTCTGCCCTCCCTGACTTTCCACTCGATAAACCTGGTTATTTATTGATATTTTCATGTCGGAGTCTCACTCTGTCGCCTACGCTGGAGTGCGGTGGTGTGATCATGGCTCACGGCAGCCTCCACCACAGCTTCCACTCCTGGGCTGGAGTGATCCTTCCCACCACAGCCTTCTGAGTAGCTGGGACTACGGGTGTGCGCCACCAGGCCTGGCTAATTTATTTTTATTTTTTGTAGAGATGAGGTCTTACTATGTTGCCCAGGCTGTTTTGGAACTCCTGGGCTCAAGCAGTTCTCTCAAATTGGCCTCCCAAAGCTGGGATTACAGGGTGAGCCACCGCACCCAGTCAATAAACACCTAGCTATTTTTTAAAGCTCAATTTAAGTGCTGCTTCTCAGAGAAGCCTTCGCTGCCCACGATGACACATGCACACATGCATACGCTCCCTGTAGGGAATGCCCCACCCCCTGGACACCCACTGCAGGTGCCCTGTTCCATGAAGCATCACCCTGTAGTAATCAGTCAGCATGTGTGTGTGTCTTTTCTGTCTCCTTCACAGTCTATAATCCCCTGGAGAGCAGGGACCACATCACACGCCCTGGCACAGAACACGGCACATAGTAGGTGTTCAAGAAATACCTGAGGAATGAATGCATGCATCCCCGACTGAGTGATGCAGGGCAGGAAGTTTACTCCCATCTGCTCAGGAAATCAGAGCTGCCCTCTGCAGTGGTGTGAGTTGTGGGTTGTGCCACCCACATGGCTGTTCCTGGGCCCCAGGTGTCCTCCTTTTATGCCATTGGGTGTGGTAGCTCACACCTGTAATCCTAGCAATTTGGGAGGCCAAAGGGAGAGAATTGTTGGAGCCTAGGAGTTCAAGAGCAGCCTGGGTAACATAGTTAGACCCTGTCTCTACAAAAATTAAAAAATTAGCTGGGTGTGGTGACACATGGCTGTAGTCCCAGTTACTCAGGAGACTGAGAATGAAGGATTGCCTAACCCCAAGAAATGGAGACTGCGATGAGCTGTGATTATGCCACTGTACTCTAGCCTGGGTGACAAAGTAAGACCCTGACTCAAACAAAAACAAAAACAAAAGACTAGCTCTACACCCTCCATTAGGTTAGTCCCAAAGTTGCCCAAATCTCCCTTAAATTAATTGATATTTGCACAGCAATTCATAATTCATAAGCAAGTTTTCACAGTAGTGTCATTAACAATGATAACGATAGCAAGAGGGCTAATATTTTCTGAGTGCTTACTCTGAACCATGTGTTTGACAGGTATTATTTCACTTAATCCTTGAACAACCCTGTGTGCAGTTATGACTATTACACCTACTTACAGATGTGGAAACTGAGGCTCTGACAGAGGGTAGGAAAGGCAAGGTCCCTTTCAGGCTCTTTGGTGCTGAATCCTGTGCCCCTTCTCCCCATCCCGAGAGCCTCAATCTAACACACTGGAAGCCCACAGAGTACTTGTCCCTCCACTGTGTGGCTCCTCCCATGTAGATCCTGCCCAGGCCTCAGGACACCTATCGCACCCCTGGCTAAGGCCAGACTAATCCACAGAACACTCAGGGTTGCAGAATCTGCTGGCTACCATGGTATATATAAAAACAGGTTCTTAACCCTAAACTAACCCTAGCCCGATTACTAACTCTAACTCTAATCCCAACCCAATCCCAACCCTAACCACCCAGGGCATGTATTAGAAAGGAAGGCCCACCCTAACTCTAACCCTAACTAAACGTTAACCCTTACCTCACTCTAGCCCTATCCCTAACTCTAATGATAACCCTACCCAAAACCAGGCCTTAGCCCTAACTTTATCCCTAACCCTAGCCAGGCCCTAACACTAAACTTAACCCTAACTCTAACAATAACCACACCCTAGTCCTGGCCCTAAACTTAGCTCGTGCCCCAATTCTAACCCGAACCCTAACCCTAACCTTAACCTTAAGACTGACACTAATCCTAACCCCAATCTCTGAACTAAAACCTAAACCAAGCCCTAACCCTAACACTAACCCCAACCTTAACCCTAACATTAACTCTAACCCTAAAAAAAAGAAGAAAAGGGAAGAGTCACTGGAGTATGATGATCTTGGGTTCAAGCCCGGCTCCCCCACCTCAGCTGTGTGTCTATGAGCAAGTGTCCTAGTTTCTCTGTGCTTCCATATTCTCACTTGCAAATGAAGGTAATACTACCCAGCCTAGCAGTTTGCTGTGAGGATTTACAAGCCAGCACAATGCCTGGCTTAAGTAAATATCAAAGTAAACATTTCCCTCCTTACATCTCCCTGGAAAAAAAAATCAGAAATCGTTTTTAAAAAATTTGTTTTAGAAAGCAATTTCTATGGCATTACACTCAAGGAAACCATAGCAACCAGCTTCCTGCAGCTCGGCTTCCGGCCGTCCCCAGCTGTACAATAGTGCTGGGACACAGCCTTTGTTATCCGGGTACCCTAGGGAAGACATTCACGGGCGTCACGCACTCTCTGAGGTGGAGGGATCTGCTGGGCAGAATAACCCAGGCTACTGGTGGCGTCAGGGCTGTTGGCACCTTGGCTCCCAGAGAACCAGGCTGCCAAGGCCCAGGTCAGGCTATGAGGAGGCTGTGGTTTCCCACTGCCTCACTGTGGGCCGGGCCAGAGCAGATGGTCCCCTTTTTTATGGGGATAAAAGCAGCATTTGGTTGGGTCTGGAGAGCTTCCTGACTCGCCTCAGATCTTCCAGACACTTCCTAGGATGTGAAGGCCACAAGGTGCCATGTGACTGTGTGCACGTATGTTGGTTTGTGTGTGCATCAATCACACCAGGAGAGAAGGCAGTGGCTCCTGAGGGCAGAGTCAAGGCTGCCAGCCACAAAGAAACTGCCAAGTGGGTCTCATGGAGCGTAGAACTCCTTGTCCGTAACGACTGTTGAGGCACGCTGCAGGCTGGTCCAGACCACGGTGACACTCACCCCAGCTGGCCCGGCCACCTGGCACTCTGAAGAGAGAGTCCCCCATGCACCTGGCATAATCAAACCTGAACTGCTGCAGTCTGGTTGTGAGTGATTTCCAGGCAAGCCATTTGGGCAAGAGCAGCTTGACTGCATCGCAGAGCGTGGTTGGATATTGGCCAAGCCAAGGGTGACAGCTTAAAGGGGTCCCAGGAAGTGAGAGAAGGCCAGTAAGGTGGGAAAGGGCACCTCCCTAACCCAAGGACTCCTCCTAGGTCAGGACTCAATAATCAATGAGCCCCCTTCATTTCACAGACGAGACTGAGGTCCAGAGAGGGACAGAACTTGACCAATGTCACACAGCTTGTCAACCACAGAATGAATGTATTTTGGAGAAAGGATGACTCTTAAAAATTATTATTAGAACCAATCTCAATTGATTGATCCCAATTGGTTGATGATAAAACTGAGGTTCAGGGCAGGATAGGAGCTTCTCAGGGTGGCAGAGCAGAGGAAAAGACCACAGGTCCTGATTGCATGAATTTGTGATTGGTCCACCCAGGGGCCAGCAAACTATGACCCACAGCCAAATCTGCTGTGCACTTTTTTCTAAATAAAGTTTTGTTGGAATACAACTGTGACCATTTATTTCTGTATCATCTATGGCTGCCTTCATGCTACAAGGGCAGGTCTGAGTAGCTGCAACATAGCCCATGTGGTCCACAAAGTCTAAAATATTTACTATCTGGCCTTTTATAGAAAGTTTGCAACCCCTAGTCTAACCCCCCTGAGGTTCTTCCAAAAGCCCTGAGCAGCTGGCTGTAATCCCAGTATCCTCCTTTGAGGAGAAGAGAATCCATCCCCACTGTCAGGCTGAGGACTGACCAGAGACCCCTCTCCACAGGGAGGGGCTGTGCCCCAGAGTAGGGGCGGCTGGCCAAGAAGAAGGCCTCCTTCAGAGGGGAGGTCAGTGTCACACCTTGGGAGACCCTCAAGATAATAAGGAGAAAACCAGTTGCTAGCATCTGTGATTGTGTGCCAGGTCCTGTTCTAAGGGTTTTAAACGAAGGATTGACCTTTCCCGACAACCTGGCGAGATAGTTACGAATCTTATTCCTGTTTCGTGCACAAGAAATTGAAGCACGGAAAGGTTAAGTAACTTGCCAAGCCTAGTTAGTGTTGGGACTCAGACAGGAACCCGGACAGGCTTACATAAGAACCCGCGCCCTTCATCTCGCTGCAGGATCTGGATGAAAGGGTGTCTCACCTGCGTTCGGAGGGGTCAAGCCCTGACCCAGTCACTTTCCTTCTTTGTCTTTCCATCAGCTGTTCAGTGACCGCCCAGTGTGTGTGAGTCACAAGGAGCTGGGCTAGGCTGTGACAGAAGGAGAGAGGAGGAGAGAAACACCAGATATAGGGCCTGAGTCGGAGAAGCCCACAGAAACTGAGTCATCGCTATCTGGGGTAGAAACGGGCAGCGTCTAAAGAGAAGCACAGGTGAAATGCCAGGTAAATCAAGGAGCATCATGTTGCAGAACACCACGTCACCATCAGACGTTGAGGGTCGGGGCTCAGAATGCTGACACCTGGGCCAGCCAGGCAGGTGATGTGAAAGAGAAGCAGATCTTGTTTGTATAGGACAGCAAGGAGAGGTGGGGCCTGTGGAGAACTGATGCACACATGCCCCAGTGCTCGGTGCTCACATTCAGAATTTTCCAGAACCTCCATGAGCCAAGCAGATGTCTCTCAGACCAGGTCAGTTGTGACCTCTGTATTATGTTGACTGATATTTATCAATGTGGAAAGATTCCATAATATGTTGTAAAATGTAAAAAGCAGGTTACAAATCAGATTAATATGTTCTGAGTTTATATAATGTGCATGTCTAAACACAGAAATATACAGAGGAAGGGCTGGAAGAAATCACTCCAAATTTTTAACAGGATTTGGGGGGGTTATTATTTTGCCCCCTTTTTTTTTTCTTCATTTCCCTCCTCTTTTTTTTTTATGTACAGTAAACTTATATTACCTGCCTAAGATTTTATTCCTGTCTCTGAAAGTTTAGAAGAGGAAGTGATTAATCCATATTTTTCCTCAATTCATCTCCACCATCTCTTAATAAATTCCTATTCTTCAAGACTCAACTCAAATGTCACCTCCTTCAGGGAGCCTACCCTGGTTCCGAGAGTGGGGTGGGGCTCCCGGAAGTTCTCCATGCTCCTGTCAGAGCCCTTCTCTCGTGGGGGTTCTTGTGGTTACCTGTGTCCACCTGGTTACCTACTGAAACGGACACTGGGTATGAGCTTCCCGAAGGCGGTGACTGTATCTAATCCATCTTTGGAGTTCCAGCATCTGACATGGAACTCAGCACATTGTATGTGCTCTGTAAATACTTAAGGAACAAGGGACTGAATTTTGTGCTGAAGGCAGAGGAAGGTGGGGGGGGGAGCCCTAAATATCGGGCCCAGGACAGCCAGAAGGGTGGAGGCACTGAGGCCCTGGGAACAAGGGACAAGATCTGGCATCCTGGACACAATCCCAATTGGCTGGAGGGTGGAGTTTTTGAATGAGAATAGAGAGAAATCACGTTGGAAAAGCAGAGCTTTCTGAAAGGGGCAGGAGCATCCAACTTGGAGTTGGGTCTCATTCCAGGGCCTAGGACCTCCTGGTATCCCCACTGATGAAAGATGACTCAGCCTCGGTCAGCCTCCACCCTGCTCCACAGAGCTTTTTCCGGCCTTTTTGGCAGTGAACGCAGTGCTGGCTTCTGTCCTGAGCAGCATGACCTGCTGCCCATGAGTCAGGGGCTCAGCCATTCCTAAGTGACTAAGGCTGTCGCCCCCCACCAGCTTCCCGTAACCGCCCGGGTCAAGACTCAGTCTGAATCACTGCTTATCGTTTTTAGCTTCTTTTCCCCCTGCCCTCCAGTTTTTGAATATCAACTGCCCCTGCCAGGCCAATGGGGCTGAATGAGAGCTAATCAACAGTCGGGCACGTCCCTCACCCGCACCCACGGGAGGGACATGGCACCCTATTCTGCTTAGAGACACAAGACAGCCGTGACTATGGAGCCAGGCAGACCTGTGTTTGCCTCCTGCCTCTGTCTCTACCTACTGTGCTTCTCTGGGCAAGTAACTTCACCTCTCTGAAACTTAGTTTCCTTATCTGTAAAATGGGAATACCGGTGCCCATTTCAGAGGATTGTTATGAGAATGGGAGGTAACGCCTATAAGGGAACTGGCATGGGCAGGCATTCACAGAATGACAGTTTTTGTAAAACACGGCTCCTCTGCTCAGGAAGGTGCTCAAGTGAGGGAAAGGTAGGGGGTCTCATGCCTCCTGCCCATCTGGCATTTCAGAAAGGCAGCACAATAATAGGCTTCCCAAAGCCCACCCTTTAGGAACTATTTCAGATGGTTGATAAATCTCTTCATTCTGTTCTGAATAGCCAGAATTTACACAGCACTTTGTACCCAATGCTGTTCTAAGCATTTTACACTAAGTAATTAATTTAATCATCATAAGGCCCTTTGGGGTAGGTATTATCATTATTCTCACTTACATATAGTGAAAGAAACTGAGGCATAGAAGCTCACAGTTAACTAACTTACTAATGAGAGCCAGAGCCAGGGGGTGAACTCAAATGATCTAGCTTCAGGGGACAATTTCACAGACAGCAGTGAGATCCTCTTAGGGGGCATCTCTGACCTGACAGTCCCTCTTCACATGCTTTGTCCTAACTGGGTCATTATCAAATAATGACAATGTCCCAGACACTAGCTCTCATCAGTTTTCAGTTTAATTTTTACAGCAGTTATAAAAGATGGGTTTGTCTCCATTTTACACAGGGAAGTTGAGGATGTGAATGGTGAGGAAATACCCAGAGGCGGTCAGTGGTAGAGCCAGCATGTGAACCCTGGTCTCTCTGCAATTTGGGGGTAGTTGTATCACTCTGTGTAGAATGGCTGGCTGAGTTGGGATCAAGTTGGCTTTATCTTTTGAAGCTTGCCGACTTGATCATCTGGCATAAATGGCCCACTGGTCTGCCTAAACCCTCCTAAACAGGTGACCAGTCTGATGGGATCTAGCCTCAGATACGAAGCTAAGGAAAAGCCTTGGTCTTCTGTGCCAATGGGCTGCAGCTCTATGAGGATCTGGCCAGCCTCTGGGAAGTCAGGGTTTGAGGTGTAGGAATTTTCTTTGTACCAAACATGTCTACGGCATCCAGAACCTCTCAGCAATGCCTAGGGCACCTGGCCTCCAGACCAGGCGGCCAGGAAGCCACTGTGGGAATCTGTTGAGACAGGTGGGCACTTCGGAGTGGAATTCCTCTGGGGTGGAACATGTCAGGTAGCTGATAGCCTCAGAGGGCTACATGGTAGCTTTGCAAAGGAACTATGACACCTCCCCCTGAGGAATGTGCCTGGGAGGGAACAGATGGAGGTCCAGATTATTGAGATAGTTTGTGTTAGCCACATGACCCTGACCAGGCAGCTCAGGGAGGGGTAAACCATGGAGTGGACTTGACCTTGCAACCCGACCACCACCAGAGCCTCGGGCACAGAACCTAGCCTCGCTCCATCAGAAAGTCCCTCACCTACATATGACATACTCATCCCAGGGGTCACCCTCCACCTTGCTCTGTTCTCTCATCTAGACTGGGGAGTAGGAATATGGAGGGAGAAGAAAGGGAGAGAGGAAGAAGGGGGCTGAGGATGTCACATGCCAGTAGTGATTGCATCCATGTGATTGCTGTGTGCTGAGTACTGGTCTAAACCTATTACATACCTGCGTGATCTCACACAATCAATT
The DNA here is from genome assembly GCF_000164805.1 of Carlito syrichta. Taxonomy (NCBI): domain Eukaryota; kingdom Metazoa; phylum Chordata; class Mammalia; order Primates; family Tarsiidae; genus Carlito; species Carlito syrichta. The sequence continues at coordinate 252,266 of NW_007234498.1, forward strand.
ATTATCCCTAGTTAGCAGATGAGGACACTGAGGCTTCAAGAAGCGAGCAAACTGCCCAGAAAGGAAATGTGAGCAGTGAGTGGACAGTATGCCAAGCACATTGTGAAGTGCTTTAAATACAAGGGGGACCCCAAAAAACCAGAATTTGTTTATAAAAAGTTGTATGTTTGTTCTTACATGTTTAAACTTCAGGCACCCTCAAAGTACTCTGTTGATGCAATACACCTTGTGAGACACTTTTTCCGCGCTCAAAAGTTTTTTGAACTTGTCCATTTTGATGCCTTTTAGTGCTTCTGCCATTTTTTGCTTCACCTCTTCCACACTGGCAAACCGTTGCCCTTTAAGGACTTCTTTTCATCCAGAGAAACAGAAAAATGTTGCTTGAGGCGAAATCAGGTAAATAGGGAGGGTGGGGTATGGGGGTCATGCTGATTTTGGTCAAAAACTGCTGAACACTCAGCACAGTGTAGGCAGGTATACTCGTAAATTACCTATCATGGAATCCATTGAAAGAATCTCCAAAAAAAAAAAAAAAATTTCACTGAAGCCAAACGCAGCCTCTCACAACAACACTACTTGGTACACTGATGTTGATGGGTCCCTAGAACACTTACCTAGTGGAAGAAGCCTGTACTACAAGGGGCCCACCAATTGCTGTTTTTTGTTGTTACGTTCACCCATGTACATGCCCTGATGAATCCCTGCAAGGACCCTAGGAGGCTGATATTTATTTTGCCCATTTTTCAGATGAAGACACTGAGGTTTGGAGAACTGATGGTTTTCCCAAGGATGTAAGCTAGAATGAGGAAGGACTGGATACAAACCTAAGTTAATCCGTGGATTGTCAACTATGCTACCCTGCCTTTGACTAGGAGTCAGAAGACCTGGGTTTGGGGGCTGCTTTGCTTCATACTAATATATATATATATATATATATATATATATATATATATATATATAGTTATAT
>NW_007234499.1:0-10693 GCF_000164805.1 Carlito syrichta
CTGGTTAGCTGGTTAATCAGCTAGTTAATTCAGTTGGCCATGCAGCATGCTAACTAGTTAAGTCAGCTAGTTAAGAAAGCTGGCTAGCTTAGTAGATAGTTATGTCACCTAGTTAATTCAGCTTGCAAGTATGTTTTCTATGTTGTTATGTAGTTAAGTCAACTGACAAGCCAACGGGATAAATAGCTATGTAGCTAGCTAAGTCAGTTGGCTAGCCATCTGGTGTCTAGTTATATCATCTAGTTAAGTCAGCTGCCTATCCTGCTGTTTAGCTTGGTAGCTAGCTAAATAAGTCAGCTGGATAGCCAGCTGGCTACTTCGTTAAATCAGCTAGTTATGTCAGCTGACTAGCCTGCTTGCTAGTTAGGTAGCTAGGCAATTAAGTCAGCTGACTAGCCAGCTGGCTAGCTAGTTAAGTCTGCTAGTTAATTCAGCTGTCTAGCCAACTAGCTAGCTAGGTAGCTAACTAGTTTTATCAGCTGTCTAGCCAGCTGGCTATCTAGTTAAGTCACCTAGTTAAATCAACTGACTATCTAGTCAGCTTACTAGGTAAGTCAGTTGGCTAAATATCTGGCTAGCTAGATAAGTCACCTAGGAAATTCAGCTGGATAGGCAGCTGGCTACCTATGCAGCCAGCTAGTTTATTTTACTGGCTAGAAAGTAGGCCAGCTAGTTAAAAGAGCTAGATAAACTAGGTGGCTAGCTAGGTAGTGGCCTAGTTCAGTCAGTTTGCTAGCTAGGTGTCTAGAGACTTAGATAGCTAGTTAAGTCATCTAGGTAGCCAGTTGGATGACTAGTTAAGCCAGCTAGTTTAATCATCTGGATAGCCAGCTTCCTAGCTCCTTAATCAACTAGTTAAGTCAGCTGGATAACCAAATGGCTACCTAGTTGTCACCTCGTTAAGTTGGTTGGCTAGGCAGTTTGCTATCTAGTTAACAAACTAGCTAAGTCAGATGGAAGATAGCTCCCTAGCTAGTTATTTCAGCTAGTAAATTTACCTGGGTAGCTAGGTAGCTAGCTAGTTAAGTAAACTAGTTATGTCAGCAAGCTAGCTAGTTAAGTCAGCTAGTTAAGCCTGCTAGCTAGCTAGCTAGATAGATAGGTAGCTAGCTAGTTATTACAGCTAGTAAATTCAGCTGATAGGTATGCAACTAGCTAGTTAAGTCAGCTAGTTTAAGTCAGCTGACTATCGAGTTAAGTCAGCTAGTTAAATCAGCTGGTTAGCCAGCTGCTTAGCTGGTCGTTAGCTAGTTAAGTCAGCTGGCTAGCCAACTGGCTAGCCTCTTATGTCACCTAGTTAAGTTAGTTCACTAGGCAGCTGGTTAGCTTGGTAGCTAGGTAGTTAAGTCAGCTGGCAAGCCAGCAGGTTACATAGCTAGCTAGCTAGTTAAGTCAACTGGCTAGCCACCAGGCTAGAAAGTGGTGTCAGCTAGCTAAGACAGGTGGCTAGCCTGCTGGCTAGGTAGGTAGTTAGCTAGATAAGTGAGCTGGCTAGCCAGCTTGAAAGCTTAAATCATGTAGGTAAGTCAACTGGGTAGCCAGATGGCTAGATAGATAGCCAGCTAGTTAGGTGAGCTGCCTAGCCAGCTGAATAGCTGCTTATGTCAGCTAGTTAAGTCTGTTGGCAACCAGTTGGCTAGGTAGCTAAAACGCTATCCAGCTAGTTAGGTAGTTAAAACGCTAGTTATGTCAGATGTCTAGCCATTTGTCTAGCTAGTTTTTTCAGCTAGTTAATTCAGCTGGCTAGCTTGGAAGCTAGCTATTTAAGTCAACTAGTTATGTCAGCTTGCTAGCTGGTTAAGTCAGCTAGTTAAGTCAGCTTGCTTGCTAGATAGATAGCTAGGTAGCTAGCTAGTTAAAACTGCTAGTTAAGCCAGTTGACTATCTGGATAGCTAGATGTTTGAGTCAGCTAGTTAAGTCAGATTGCTAGCAAGTTAAGTCAGAGTGTTAATTCAGCTAGCTAGCCTGCTGCCTAGCTTAGTAACTAGCTAGTTAAGTCAGCTGGCTAGACAGTTAGTTAGCTAGTTAAATAAACTAGTTAATTCTGCTCACTTGCCAACTGGTTGGCTATGTTGCTAGCTAGTTAACTCAGCTGGCAAGTCAGCGGGCTACATAGGTAGATAGCTAGTTGTCAGCTGGTTATCCAGCTGGTTAGCTAGGTAGCTAGGCAGTTAACTCAGCATGCTAGTCAGCTGGGTAGCTATATATGTCACCCAGTTAAGGCAGCTGGCGAGACATTTGTCTAACTAGGTAGCTTGATAGTTACATCAGCAGTCTAGTTCACTGTTTAGGTAGTTAATTCTCCAAGTTAAGTCAGCTGGCGAGGCAGCTGGCTAGCTATATTGCAAGCTAGTTAATTCAGCTGACTAGCAAGCAGGCCATCTATTTAAGTCAGTGAGTTTTGTCAGTTGGCTAGGCAGCCGGCTAGCTAGGTAGCAATCTAATTTAGTCAGTTGGCTAGTCAGTTGGCTAGCTAATTAACTCAGCTAGTCAATTCAGCTGGCTAGCCAACTTGCTAGCTAGTTATGTCAGCTGTCTAGCCAGCTGACTAGCAAGCTAAGTCACCTAGTTAAGTCAGCTGACTAGACAGTTGGCTAGCTGATCACCTTGCCAGATATGTCAACTGGTAAAATATCTGACTAACTTGATAAGTCACCTAGATTATTCAGTTGGATAGCCAGCTGGATAGCTATATAGGAAGCTAGTTAATTTTACTGACTAGAAAGCAGGCCAGCTAGTTAAAGCAGCTAGTTAAGTCAGCTGGCTACCAAGCTGGCTAGCTAGGTAGTGGTCTAGTGAAGTTAGGTGGCTAGCCAGCTGGCCAACTAATTAAGTCAGCTAGTTATGTCAGATGGCTATGCAGGTGTCTAGAGAGTTAGAGAGCTAGTTAAGCCAGCTGGCTAGCCAGCTGGATAACTAGTTAAACCAGCTAGTTTAGTCACTGGCTAGCCAGCTGTCGAGCTCATTAATCAATTAGTTAAGTCAGCTGACTAACCAGATGACTCCCTAGTTATGTCACCTCATTACGTCAGTTGGCTAGCCAGATCGCTAGCTAGTTAAAAAACAAGTTAATTCAGATGGCTTCACAGCTGGCTAACTAGTTATTTCAGCAAGTAAAGTTAGCTGGGTAGCTAGGTAGCTAAGTAATTAAGTCAACTAGTTATGTTAGCTTGCTAGCGGGTTAAGTCAGCTAGTTAAGATGACTAGCGAGCTAGATATTTCATCTAGTAAAGTCAGCTGAATAGGTATGTAACTAGCTAGTTAAGTTAGCTAGTTAAGTCAGCTGGCTAGCGAGTTAAGTCAGCTAGATAAGTCAGCTGGTTAGCCAGCTGCCGATCTTGGAAGTTCGCTAGTTCAGTCAGCTGGATAGATTGCTGGCTATCTAGTTAAGTCACCTAGTTAAGTCGGCTGGCTAGCCAGTTGGTTAGCTTGATAGCTAGGTTGTTAATTTAGATGGCAAGCCAGTGGGATACATAGGTAACTAGTTAGTTAAGTCAGCTGGATAGCCACCAGGCTAGCCAGCGATGTCAGCTAGTTAAGTCAGGTGGCTAGCCAGCTGGCTAGGTAAATAACTAGCTAGTTATGTGGGCTGGCTAGAAAGCTTGCAAGCTTAAGTCAGCTAGGTAAGTCAGCTGGCTAGCCAGTTGGCTACATAGGTATTGAGCTAGTTAAGTCAGCTGCCTAATCAGCTGAATAGCTGTTTAAGGCAGCTAGTTAAGTCAGCTGGCAACCCACTGGATAGATAATTATGTCAGCTCGTTAAGTCAGTTGGCTATCAAGCTAGTTAGGTAGTTAGAAGGCTACTCAAGTGAGATGGCTAGCCATCTGTGTTTTTTTAAGCTAAATATGCCAGCGGGCTATCTAAGAAGGTAGCAATATAAGTCAGCTAGTTTTGTCAGCTAGCTAGCTGTTTAAGTTAGCTAGTTAAGTCAGCTTGCTATCTAGATAGCTAGCTAGGTAGCTAGATAGTTAAGCCAGCTAGTTAAGCCAGCTGGCTAGCTAGGTAGCTAGATGGTTGAGTCAGCTAGTTAAGTCAGCTTGCTAGCAAGTTAAGTCAGTGAGTTAAGTCAGTTGGCTAGCCAGCTGCCTAACTTGGCAACTAGCTACTTAAGTCAGCTGGCTACACAGTTAGCTTGCTAGTTGCATAACCTATTTAAGTCAGCTCACTTGCCAGCTGACTGACTAGGTACCTAGGTAGTTAAGTCAGCTGGCAAGCCAACGGGCAACATAGGTAGATAGCTAGTTAAGTCAGTTGGTAATCCAAATGGCTAACTAGGTAGTTAGGCAGTTAAGTCAGCTTGCTAGCCAGCTGGCTATTAGATAAGTAACCCAGTTAAGGCAGCTGACTAGACAGCTGGCTAGCTACATAGCTAGATAGTTAGTCAGCAATCTAACCCACTGGCTATCTAGTTAATTCACCAAGTTAAGTCAGCTGGTAGCCAGCTGGCCAGTTATATTGCAAGCTAGTTAATTCAGCTGAGTAGCAAGCAGGCCATCTATTTAAGTCAGCTAGTTAAGTCATGGGCTACCCAGCTGCCTAGCTAAGTAGCAAGCTACTTAAGTCAGTTGGCTAGTCACCTGGCTAGCTAAGTAACTCAGCTAGTTAAGTCAGTTGACTAGAGAGCTACCTAGATAGGTGGAGAACTGGTTAAGTCAGCTGGCAAGACAGATGTCTATCTTGTTAAGTCAGCTAGTTGAATCAGATGGCTTGCCAGCTGGCTAGCTGGTCAATTCAACTAGTTAGGTTAGCTGGTTAGCCAGCTGTCTGACTAGGTAGCCAACTAGTTAAGTAGTTAAGTCAGCTGGCAAGTCAGCAGGTTATGAAAGCAGGTAGCTAGTTAAGTCAGCTGGCTAGCCATCAGGCATCTAGTTACATCAGCGTTAAGTCAGCTGGCTATCCAGCTGTCTAGCTAGGTAGGTAGATAGTTAAGTCTGCTGGCTAGCCAGCAGGTTACCTCGTTAAGTCAGCTAGTTAAATCAGCTGACTAGCCTGCTAGCTAGCTTGGTAACTAGGCAATTAAGTCAGCTGGCTAGTCATCTAGCTAGCTAGTTAGCTAGCTAGTTATGTCAGCTGACTAGACAGCTGGCTAGATAGTTAAGTCACCTAGATATGTTTGCTGACTAGCCAACTAGCTAATTATGTAGCTTGCTTCTTATGTCAGCTGTCTAGACAGCTGACTAGCAAGATAAGTCACCTAGTTATTTCAGCTGAATACCAGCTGGATAGCTATGTGGCAAGTCAGTTAATGAAACTGGCTAGAATGCAGGCCAGCTAGTTAAGACAGTTAGTTAAGTAAGCTGGCTAGCTATGTAGTGACTTATTTAAGTCAGTTGCCTAGCTTGCTGGCTGGTTAATTAAGTCAGTTAGTTAAATCAACTGTCTATCCAGGTAGCTAGAGAGGTAGAAAACTAGTTAAGTTAGCTGGCTAGTCAGCTGATTAACTTGTTAACTTAGCTAGTTTAGTCACCACGATGGCCAGTTACCTACCTCGTTAACCAACAAGTTCAGTCAATGGCTAATCCACTGGCTAGTTAGTTAAGTCACCTCGTTAGGTGAGTTGGCTTGCCAGCTCGCTAGCTCTTTAAAAAGCTAGTTAAGTCACATGGGCAGAGAGCTGCCTAGCAAGTTATGTCACCTAGTTAAGTCAGCTGGCTAGCTAGGTAGTTAGATAGTTAATTCAGCTAGTTAAATTAGCTAGATAGTTAAGTCAGCTAGTTAAGTTGACTAGCTAGATAGATAATTAGCTAGGTAGCTAGCTAGTTATTTCAGCTAGTAAAGTCATCTGGCAAGCTAGGTAGCTAGCTAGTTAAGTCAGCTAGTTAAGTCAGCTGGCTAGCTAGTTAAGTAAGCTATTTAAGTCAGCTGGCTGCAAACTGGCTAGCTGGGTATCTTGCTAGTTAATTCAGCTTGCTAGCCAGCTGGTTAGCTAGTTAAGTCACCTAATTAAGTCAGTTCTCTAGTCAGCTGGCTAGCTAGGTAGCTAGGTAGTTAAGTCAGCTTGCAAGCCAGTGGGATACGTAGGTAGCTAGCTAGTTAAGTGAGCTGGATAGACACTTGGCTAGCTTGTGATGTCAGGTAGTTAAGTCAGCTGACTAGCCAGCTGGCTAACTAATTATGTCAGCTGGTTGAGTCAGCTGGATTGCCAGCTGGCTAGCTGGTTAATTCAGCTAGTAAGTTCATGTGGCTAGCCAACTGGTAGCTAGGTAGCTAGCTAGTTAAGTCAGCTGGCTAGCCGCCTGGCTAGCTAGTGATGTCAGCTAGTTAAGTCAGCTGGATAGCCAGCTGGCTAGCTGGGTAAGTGAGCTAGTTAATTCACATAGCTAGCCAGCTTGCTAGCTATGTAGCTCTCTATTAAGCCAGCTGGCTAGCCAGCTGGCTATCTGGTTATGTCAGCTTATTAGGTGAACTGGCTAGCCACCTGCCTAGGTAGGTAGCTAGCTTAAGTCATCTAGCAAGTCAGCTATCTATTCAGTTAGCTAGTTAAGTCAACTAGCCAATCAGGTTGCTAACCAGCTACCTACTTAAGTCAGCTAGCTAGTCAGCTAGATATTTAAGTCAGCTAGCCTACTAACTAGCCAGTTAGCTATCTAGTTAAGTCTGCTAGATAGCTAGATAGCTTGTTTGCTAGCTAGCTATGTCAGCTAGATAGACAACTTGCTAATCAGCTAGCTAATTAAGTCAGCTAGCAAATCAGCTAGTTACTTAGCTAAGTAGTTGGCTAGCAACTCAGCTAGCTGGTCACCTAATTAATGGGCTCACTCACTGTCCATCAGGTCAGCTAACTTGTTGACTCTCTTGTCTGCCAACCGGTCAGCAATCTAGTCATCTTGCTCAAGAGCCAACAGGTCAACTAACTTGTCAACAATCTTCCAGGTCAACAGGTCAGCTAACTAGTCGGCTTGCTCGCCAGCCGAATTGTTAAGTTAGCTCACCAGTCAGCTCGCTCACTGGCTGACAATTTAAGGCAGCTCACCTGTCAGCTCACTCGCCAGCCAACTTTTTAAGTCGGCTCACTGTTGGGATCACTCGCCGACCAACTAGTTAAGTCTTCTGACCGGTATGCTCACCCTGCCAGCCAACTAAAGTCAGCTGACCAGTCAGCTCACTCACCAGTCGACTAGTTAATTCAGATGACCAGTCGTCTCACTCTCTGTCTGACTAGTTAAGTCTTCTGACCAGTCCGCTCACCTTGCCAGCCAACTGAAGTCACCTGACAAGTCAGTCTACTCGCCGTCAGACTAGTTAAGTCAGCTGACCAGTTGGTTCACTCTCTGGCCCCCCTAGTTAAGTCAACTGACCAGTTGGCTCACTCACCAGCTGACTCATTAATTCAGCTGAACAGTCGCCTCACTCTCTGGCCAACTAGTTAAGTCAGCTCACCTGTTGGCTCACTCACTGGCTGACTAGTTAAGTCAGCTAACCAAATAGTCGAATAATTGACAACTTGTTAGCTGACATGTTACATCAGCTAACTAGTGGGCCAATTAGTTAGGTCTGCAAATGAGCCAGCCAAAGTTAACCAAGTTAACTAATGGGCAATTCGTCAGTTAACTAACCCAGCTAACTATTCAGCCGACTAGTCGGCCAATTTGTTAAGCCAGCTAACATGATGGCCGAGTAGTCAGCCAACATGTTAAACCAGCTAACTAGTTGGCCGATTAATCAGCCAACATGTTAGGTCACCTAGCTATCTCATTATACAACTGGTTACTTTAGCTAGTTAACTCATTTACCAACTAGTTAAAACAGTTATCTAACTCATTAAAAAACTCTAAGTTAGCTAGCTCTCTCGATAGACAACTTGCTAAGTCAGCTACGTAAGTAAGGTAGCTAACCAGCTAGCAAGCTAAGTCAGCAATCTGAGTCAGCTAGCTCGCTAGTTAGCTATCTATTTAAATCAACTACATAAGTCTGCTACCTAACTAGTTAGCTAATTAGTTAAGTCAGCTAGTTATATAGTTCTTTATGTATCTAATTCAGGTAGTTAAGTCAGCTAGTAAACTAGTTAATTCAGCCAGTAAAGTCAGTTAGAAAAGTACTTAAGTCAGCTACCTAAGTCAGCAAGTTAACTAAGCTTTCTATTTTAATCAGCTTGTTAAGACAGTTAGCTAGCTAGTTAGCTAATGGGGTAAGTCAGCAGGTTGAGTCAGGTAGTTAGCTAGTTATCTAACGGGTTAAGTCAGCTAGTTGAGTCAGCTAACTTGCTAGTTAGCAAACGGGTTGAGTCAGCTGGTTGAGTAGGCTAGTTAGCTAGTTAGCTAACGAATTAAGTCAGCTGGATGAGTCAGCTATCTAGCTTGTTAGCTAAGGAGTTAAGACAGCTGCTTGAGTCACCTAGCTAGCTTGATAGTTAACGAGTTAAGTGACATGATTAAGTCAGCTAGCTAGCAGGTTAGATAACGAGTAAGCTAACTAGTTAGCTAGATGGTTAAGTCAACTGGCTAGGTAGGCAGCTAACTGTTTAAATCAGGTTGTTACCTAGATAACTAGCTAGTTAGCTAGTTATATAAGTTAGTTAGCTAGCTAGGTAGCTAGCTAATTATCTAAGTCAGCTGGCTAGCTAGGCAGATAACTAGTTAAGTCAGCTGGCTAGCCAGCTGGCTAGCTAGGTAGCAAACTAGATAAGTCAGTTGGATAGGCAGCTGGGTAGCAGGTAATTCAGCTAGTTAAGAGAGATGGCAAGCAAACTGACAAGGTAGGTAGTTGGCTGGTTAAGTCAGCTAGATAGCTTCCTGGCTAGCTAGTGATGTCAGTGAGTTAAGTCAGTTGGCTAGTCAACTGGCTAGCTGGTTAAGTCAACTAGTTTAGTCAGCTTTCTATCCAACTGGCTAGGTAGGAAACTAGCTAGATAAGTCAGCTTGCTAGTCAGCAGGCTAGCTGTTCAAGTAAGCTAGTTAAGTCAGCTGGTTAGCCTGCTGACTAGGTAGGCAGCCAGCTAGTTTAATGAGCTGGCTAGCAGCTTGCTAGCTTTAGTCGGTTAGGTAAGTCAGCTGGCTAGCCTGCTGGTTAGATAGGTAGCCAGCAAGTTAAGTTAGCCAGCTGACTAGCTGGTTAATTCAACTAGTTAAGTCAGCTGGCAACAAGCTGGCTAGCTAGTAAAGTCAGCTCATTAAGTCAGATGGCAATCCAGCTGGTTATCTTGTTAAAAAACAAGTTAAATCAGATAGCTAGCCATCTGGCTAGCTAGATATTTCAGCTAGTTAAGTCATCTGGCTAGCTAGGACCCTAGTTATATAAATCAGTAGCTATGTCAGCTAGCTAGCTACTTAAGTCAGCTAGTTAAGTTAGCTGGCTAGCTAGAGATCTAGATAGGTAGCTAGCTAGTTAAGCCAGCTGACTAGCTAATTTGCTAGCTGCTTAAGTCAGCTGGTTAAGTCAGCTTGCTAGCTAGTTAACTCAGTGAGTTTAATCAGTTGCCTAGCCAGCTGCCTAGCTGGGTTGCTAGCTAGTTAAGTCAGCTGGCTAGCCAGTTAACTAGCTAGTTTCATAACCTAGTTAAATCAGCTCACTAGCCAGCTGGTTAGCTAGGTAGATAGGTAGTTATTTCAGCTGGCAAGCCAGTGGGCTACGTATGTAGCTAGCTATTTAAGTCAACTGGCTAACCAGCTGGCTACCTAGGTAGCTAGGCAGTTAGGACATCTTGGCTGTCAGCTGGCAAGCTAGTTAAATCACCTAGATAAGTAAGCTGGCTAGGCAACTCGCTAGTTAGTTAACTAGATAATTATGTCAGCTGTCTAGACTGCTGGCTATCTAGTTAAGTCACCTAGTTAAGTCAACTTGCTATCCAGCTGGCTAGCTAGGTAGCTTGCTGCTTAAGTCATCTGGATAGACAGCTGGCTAGCTAGTTAAGTCACTTAGTTAAGTCAGCTGACTAGCCAGCTAGCTAGCTATGTAGCAAGCTAAATAAATTCAGCTGATTAGCAAGCAGGCCAGCTATTCAGTCAGCTAGTTAAGTAAGCTGGCTAGCCAGCTGGTTAACTATGTAGCTAGCTAGTTAAGTCAGTTGGCTAGCAAGCTGGATAGCTAGTTAAGTCAGCTAGTTAAGTCTGCTGGTTAGTGAGTTAGCTAGCTAGGTAGAGAGCTAGTTAATTCGGCTGGCCAGTCAGCTGGCTAGCTAGTTAAGTCACCTAGTCAAATCAGCTAGCTAGCTATGTAGCTAGATAGTTAAGTCCACTAGTAAAATCAGCTGGCTAGCTAGGTAAGTCGGTTAGTTATGGCAGCAGACTATCCAGGTAGCAGGATAGCTAGTTAATAAGGTGAGCTGGCTAGCAAGTTCGATAGCTAGTTAAGCAACCAAGTTAAGTCTGATCACTGTCAGGCAGGTTTGGTAGGCAGTTATGTAGTTAAGTCAGTTGACAAGCCAGCAGGCTATGTAGATTGTTAGCTACTTAATTCATCTGGCTAGCTATTAAGAATCTAGTTATGTCAGTTAGTTAACTCAGCTGGCTATGCTGTTGTCTAGCTAGGTACCTAGCTAGTTAAGCCTGCTGGGTAGCCAGCTGGCTATTTAGTTAAGTCAGGTAGTTATGTCATCTGACTAGACTGCTGGCTAGCTAGGTAGGTAGGCAATTAAGTCAGCTGGCTTGCCAGCTGGCTACCAAGTGAAGTCACCTATTTAAATCAGCTGGCTAGCCAGCTTGCTAGCTAGGTAGCTAGGTAGTTAGGTCAGCTGTCTAGCCACCGGGCTAGCT
>NW_007234500.1:0-1309 GCF_000164805.1 Carlito syrichta
GTTAGGTAGTAGACTTAAGTAGCTGCCTTAAATAGATAGCTAACTAGAGAGTTAGCTGACTTAGCTAGCTGACTTAGCTAACTACCTTTTTAGCTAGCTGACTTAGATAGCTGACTTAACTAGTTGGCTAACGAGGTAGCTAGCTGATTTAACGAGTTGGTTAATGAGTTAGCTGTTTTAACTAGTTGTGAAACGAGTTAACTAGCTGACTTACCTGGTTGGTTTACGAGTTAGCTAGGGGACTGAACTTGTTGGCTGACGAGTCAGCCAACTACTTAGCTGGTTAAACACGCTGGCTGACTACTCGGCCGACATGTTAGCTGGCTTAAAATGTCAGCCAAATTGTCGGCCGACTAGTTAGCTGGGTTAACTAGTTGACTGACGTGTTGGCCCACTAGCTAACTTGCTTAACCAGTTGGCTGGCTGTTTTGTTGACCTAATTAGTCAGTCGACTAGCTGGCCAACAAGTTAGCTGATCTAACATGTTGGCTGAAATGTGGGCCAACTAGTCAGCCGATTTGTTAGCTTACTTAACTACTTGGCCATCTAGCCCACTTACAGGTTAGCTGAATTAACTAGTCGGCCGGCAAGTGAGCCGACACATGACCCGACTTAAGTAGTCTGCTGGTGAGTGAGCTGACTGGTCAACTGACATAACTAATCTGCCGGCGAATGAGCTGACTGGTCCGCTGATTTTAGTCGGCTGGCGAGTGAGCTGTCAGGTCAGAAGACTTACCCAGTTGGCCGGCGAGTGAGCCACCAGGTGAGCCAACTTAACTACTTGGCCGGCAAGTGAGCTGAAGTGTGAGCTGCCTTAACTAGTAAGCTGGTGAGGGAGCTTACTGGTGAGCTGACTTAACTAGATGACTGGCGAGCAAGCTGACTAGTTAACTGTCCTGTTAGCCTGCAAACAAGCTGAAAAGTGAGTTCATCTGTTGGCTGGTGAATGAGCCGACTAGTTAGCTGACCGGATGGAAAGTGAGTGAGCCCACTAGTTAGCTGAACAGCTAGCTGAAATGGTAGCCAACTAGTTAGCTAAGTAACTAGCTGATTTGCTAGCTGACTTAACTAGCTAGCTGACTATCAGGCTGACATAACTAGCTAGCAAACAGGCTATCTATCTTTCAAGCTAGCTGACTTAACTAGCTAGCTAACTGGCTAGTTAGCTGGCTAGCTGACTTAACTATCTAGCTGAGTAGCTAGCTGACTCACTAGCTGATTTCACTAGATAGCTGACTACCAACCTGAATAGGAGCTGACTTAACTAACTAGCTGAATTGTTAACTGCCTTGCTGCCTGACTTAACTAG
>NW_007234501.1:0-5896 GCF_000164805.1 Carlito syrichta
TCAGCTTATTAATCGGCAACCTCGCCTGCCATCCAGTCAGCAAACTAGTCGGCTTGCTTGCCAGTCAACAGGTCAACTAGCTTTTTGACTTGCTCACAGGCCAACAGGTTAGCTAGATAGTCGGCTTGCTTACAAGCCGACTAGTTAAGTCTGCTCACCAGTCTGCTCATTCGTCACCTAACTAGTTAAGGCAGCTCACCAGTCACATTACTCACCTGCTGACAAGTTACATTGGCACACAGGTTTGTTCACTCGCTGGCCTACTGGTAAAGTCCTCTGACCAGTCGGGTCACTAGCCAGCCGAATAAAGTCAGCTGACCAGTCAGGTCACTCGCCTGCCAACTAATTAAGTCAGTTCGCCAGTTGGCTCACTCAGCGGCTGACTAGTTAAATCAGCTGACTTGTCGTCTCACTCGTCAGACAATTAGAGTTGGCTCACCTGTTGGCTCACTTGCTGGCCGACTAATTAAGTCAACTAACTGATCGGCCACCTAACCGGCCAACTAGTAAAGTCAGCTAAACAATTGGCCGGCTAGTTGGCTAACTTGTCAACCGACATGCTAGCTGAACTAACTAGTCACCAATAAGTTAGGCCAGCTAACTAGTCGGCCTACTAAACGGCTGACTAGTTAGTACAGCACACCATTCATCCAAATAGTTAACACAGCTGACTAGTGGGCCAACTCATCAGCCAACAAGTTAAGTCACCTAGCTAACTCGTTAAACAACTATTTAAGTCAGTTAGTTAAATACTATACCAACTAGTTAAAACAGGGAGCTAATTCATTAACCAACTCATTAAATCGGATAACTATCTCATTAGCCAACTTGTTAAGTCAGCTAGCTAAGTCAACTAACTAACCAGCTAGCTAGCAAAGTCAGCTAGCTAAGTCAGCCTACTCACTACTTAGCTAACTATATAAGTCAGGTACTTAAGTCTGTTAACTAACTAGTTATCTAATTAGTTAAGTCAGCTAGTTATTCAGCTAGTTATATAGCTAGCTAACTATTTAATTCGGGTAGTTAATTAAACAAGCTAACTAGTTAAGTCGGCCAGTTAAGTCAGCTACCTAAGTAGTTAAGTCACCTATCTAATACAGCTAGTTAAGTCAGCCTTCTAATTAAGTCAGCTGGTTAAGACAGCTAGCTAGCTAATTAGCTAACAGGTTAAGTCATCAGGTTGAGTCAGATAATTAGCTAATTAACTAACTGGTTAAGTCAGCTGATTGAGTCATCTAGCTAGCTAGTTAGCAAACAGGTTGAGTCAGCTGGTTGAGTAGGCTAGCTAGATAGCTAACGAGTTAAGTCAGCTGGATGAGTCAGTTAGCTAGGTAGTTAGCTAACGAGTTAAGTCAGCTGCTTAAGACACCTAGGAAGCTTGTTAGCTAACGAGTTAAGTCGGATGACTAAGTAAGCAAGCTAGCACTTTAGATAATGAGAAATCTAACTAGTTAGCTAGCATGTTAAGTCAGCTAGCTAGCTAGGCAGCTAAGAATTTATGTGAGCTTGTTAGCTAGGTTGCTAGTTAGTTAGCTAACTGTTTACATCAGCTGACTAGTGAAGTAGCAAGCTGCTCAGCTAACTATTTAAGTCAGCTGTCTAGCTAGTAGCTACCTAGTTAATTCAGCTAATTAAGTCAGCTGGCTAGCCAATTGGCAAGGTAGGTAGCGAGGTAGTTAAGTCAGTTGGCTAGCCAGCTGGCTAGCTGGTTAATTCAGTTACTTAAGAGAGCTGGCTAGTCAACTGGCAAGGTAGGTAGCTAGCTAGTTAAGTCAGCTCGCAAGCCAGCAGGCTAGCTGTTCAAGTCAGTTAGTTAAGTCAGCTGGCTAGCCTGCTGGCTAGGTAGGTAGCTAGCTGTTTAAGTGAGCTGGCAAGCCAGCTTGCTAGCTTAAGTCAGTTTGATAAGTCAGTTGTCCAGTCAGTTTGACAGATAGGTAGCCAGCTAGTTAATTCCACTGGCTAAACAGCTGACTATTTGGTTATGTCAGCTAGTTAAATCAGCTGGAAAACAGCCGGCTAGCTAGTTACGTCAGCTCATTAAGCCAGTTGGCTATCCAGCTGGTTAGTTAGTTAAAAAGCTAGTTAAGGCAGATGGCTATCCATCAGGCTACTTAGTTATTTCAGCTAGTTAAGTCAGTTGGCTAGCTAGGAAGCTAGCTACATGTCAGTTAGTGATGTCATCTAGCTAGCTAGTTAAGTCAGCCAGTTAAGTCAGCTGGCTAGCTAGATAGCTAGCTAGGTATCCAGATAGTTAAGCCAGCTAGTGAACCCAGCTGGAAAGCTCAGCAGCTAGCTGGTTAAATCAGCTTAAGTCAGCTTCCTAGCTAGTTAATTCAGTGAGCTAATTCAGCTGGCTAGCCAGTTGCCTAGCTTGGTAGCTAGTTATTTAAGTAAGCTTGCTAGCCAGTTAACCAGCTAGTTAAGTAACCTAGTTAAGTCAGCTCACCAGCGAGCTGGTTAGGTAAGTATCTAGGTAGTTATGTCACCTTGCAAGCCAGCAGGTTAAGTGGGTAGTTAGGTAGTTAATTCAGCTGTTTATCCAAATGACTAGCTAGGTAGATAGGCAGTTAGGTCAACCTGCCAGCCATCTGGCTACTTAAGTCATCTAGTTATGTCAGCTGGCTAGACAGCTAGCTAGCTAGGTAGCTAGATAGTTGAGTCAGCTGCCTATCCTTCTGACTAGCTAGTAAAGCCCCCTAGTTAAGTCAGCTGGATACCCAGCTGGCTAGCTAGGTAGCTTTTTTCTAAAGTCAGCTGGATAGTTAGCTGGCTAGCTAGTTAAGTCACCTACTTAAGTCATCTGGCTATCCAGCTGGCTAGCTATATAGCAAGCTAGTTAATTCAGCTGTCTGGCAAGCAGTCCAGCTATTTAAGTCAGCTAGTTAAGTCAGCTGGCTAGTCAGCTGGCTAGCAAGTTAGTGAGATTGTAAATTCAGTTGGGTAGCCAGCTGGTTAGTTAATTTTGTCAGTTACTTAAGTCTGCTGACTAGCTGCTACTAGCTAGCTAGGAAAGTTAACTGGGTAGCCAGGTTAACTAGTTTTGTCTGCTAGTTGTGCCAGCTGGCTAGCTGGTTAAGTCAACTAACTAAGTCAGCTGACTAACCAGCTGGATAGCTAGGTACCAAGCTAGTTAATTCAGCTGACTAGTCAGCTGGCTAGTTATTTAAGTCAGCTAGTTAATTCATCTGGTTTCCCAGCTGGCTAGCTAAGTAGCTAGCTAGTTAAGTCAGCTGGGTAGCCAGCTGGTTAACTAGTTAAGTCTGCTCATTGTGCCAGCTGGCTAGCTGGTTAAGTCAACTAGTTAAGTCAGCTGGCTATCCAGCTGCATATCTAGGTAGCAAGCTAGTTAATTCAGCTGGCCAGCCAGTTTTCTAGCTAGTTACATCAGCTATTTAATTAAGCTGGCTTCCAGCTGGCTAACTAGATAGCTAGCTAGTTAAGTCAGCTGGCTAGCCAGCTGGCTAGCTGATTTAATCAGCGAGTTAGTTCAGCTGGTCAACCAGCTAGCTAGGTAGGTAAGTCAGCTGGTAATATCAGCTGGCTAGCCAGTTGGCTAGCAGGTTAAGTCAGGTAGTTAAGTCAGCTGAGCATCCAGTTTTCTAGCTAGGTAGCTAGTTAAGACATCTAGTTAAGTCAGCCGGCTAACTTGGTAGCTAGCTAGTTAAGTCAGCTAGTTAAGTCAGCTGGGTAGTTAGTTAAGACAGTTAGTTAAGTCAGTTCACTGGCCAGCAGGTTAGCTAGGTAATTAAATAGTTTAGACAGCTGACAAGCCAGCAGGATATGTAGGTAGTTAGCTACTTAAGTCATCTTTCTAGCCTTTATGCTATCTAGTTATGTCAGTTAGTTAAATCAACTGGCTATCCAGCTGTCTAACTAGGTAGATAAGTAATTAAGTCTGCTGGTTGGCCAGATGGCTACATCATTAAATCAGCTAATTATATCAGCTGGCTAGGTTGTTGGCTAGCTAGGTAGCTAGGCAAATGTCAGGTGGCTATATAGCTGGCTAGCTAGTTAAGTCAGTTACTTTAGTCAGCTGGCTAACCAGCTGGTTAGCTAGTGAAGTCAGCACGTTAATTCAGTTGTCTAGCCAGTGGCTAGCTAGTTAAAAAGCTATTTATGTCAGATTGACAGCCAGCCCGCTCGCTAGTTATTTCATCTTGTTAAATCAGCTGGCAAGCTAGGAAGCTAGGTAGTTAAGTCAGCCTGATATGTCAGCTAGTTAGCTAATTAAGTCAGTTAGTTAAGTCAGCTAGCTAGCCAGCTTGCTAACTAGGTAGCTAGTTAGTTATGTCAGTTGTCTAGCAAGCTGGCTAGCTATTTAAGTTACCTTGCTTAGTCAGCTGACTAACCAGCTGGCTACACAGCTAGCTTGCTAGTTACATCAGCTGGCTAGACTGATGGCTAGCTAAATAACTCACCTCATTAATTCAGCTGGATAACCAGCTGGCTAGGTATGTAGCAAGCTGGCTAGCCACCTGTCTAGGTAGGTAGCTAGCTAATTAAGTCAACTGGATAGCCAGCATGCTCGCTAGTTATGTCAGTGAGTTAACTGAGCTGGTTAGTCGTCTGTCTCACTAGATGGCAGGCTAGTTAAGCCAGCTGGCTAGCCATATGATTATTTAGTAAAGTCAGCTAGTTAAGACAGCTGGTTAGCCGGCTGGCTAGCTAGGGGACTGATAAGTTAATCCGACTGGTTAGCAGGCTGGTCAGGTAGGTGGGCAGCTAGTTATGCCAGCTGGCTAGCCAGCTGAGCAGCAAGGTAGCTGGATAGTTTAGCCAACTGGATATCCTACTGCCCAACCAGCCGGTTGGCTATTTAAGCTGGCTGTATAGCCAGGTGGCCAGCTGGCTGGCTGGATTGCCAGCTGCCTAGCCGGCTAGCCAGACAGGTAGCTAGCTAGTTAAAAGTGCTGGCTAGCCATTTAGCCAACAAGATAGCTAGCTAGTTAAGTCAGCTGGCTAGCCACCTAGCCAGCCAACTAGTTAGTCAGCTAGTTAAGTCAACTAGGTAGCCAGCTAGCTAGTTAAGTGGGCCAGCAAGTCAGCTAACTATTCAGCTACCTAGTTAAGTCACCTAGCAGAGTCAGGTTGCTAGTCAACAGCCAGTAAAGTCAGCTACCTATTCAGCTAGCTAGTCAGGTGGATAGTTAAGTCAGCTAACCATCTAATAGTCAGTTAGCTAGCTACTTAAGTCAGCAAGCTATACAGCTAGATAGCTTGTTTGCTAGATAGTAATGTCAGCTAGATAGCCAGCTAGCTAGTCAGCTAGCTAGTTAAGTCAGCTAGCAAATCAGCTAGTTACTTAGCTAACTAGTCAGCTACCAACACAGCTAGCTGGAAAACTAACTGGTGGGCTCCATCGCTTTACATCAGGTCAGCTAGCTAGTTGGCTCACTCACCTGCTAACAGGTAAGCAAACTACTCGACGTGCTTGCCAGTCAACAGGTCAAATAACTTGTCAGCTTGATCGCTGGCCAACAAGTCAGCTAAGTATTTGGCATGCTTGCCAGCAGACTAGTTAAGTCAGCTCACCAGTCAGCTATCTTGCCAGCTGACTAGTTTTGGCAGTGCATGCATTGGCTCACTTGCTGGTCGAATAATTAATTCATCTGACAAGTCGGCTTTTTCACCAGCCAACTACTTAAGTCAACTCACCTGTCGGATCCCATGCTGGCCAATGAGTTAAGTCAGCTAATTGGTCTGCCTACTAGCCGGCCAACTTGTTAAGTCAGATAACCAATCGGCCAACTACTGGGCCAACTTGGCAGCCAACAATTTAGATCAGCTAAATATTCGTCTGACTAGTTAGGTCAACTAGTTATGCGGCCAACTAGTCGGCCGAATAATTAGGTCAGCAATCTAGTCAGTCAACTACATAACCGAGCTAACTGTGGGG